>NC_081407.1:502582212-502767212 GCF_030272615.1 Cryptomeria japonica | reverse complement strand
GAACCATCCTTCTTCTTGACGAAGATAACTAGCGCACCCCAAGGGGAAACACTAGGGCGAATGAATCCCTTGGCCAACAACTCCTCAACTTGCAACTTCAACTCCTGAGTAGTCATCCGATATGGTGCTCTCAAAATAGGTTTTGCACCAGGAACCAAGTCAATGCAAAAATCTATGTCTCGCTTCGGAGGCATACGGGGAATATCCAAAGGAAACACATCCTCATACTCTCGAAGAATAGGGTGACCATCAAGAGCAATTTCTCGACTCTCTCCCTCATCCACATCCTCAAGAGAAACTGCAAAAAGCTTATACCCTTGATGCATGCACCGCCTAAGCTACATAGCGGAAATCATATGTAAGGATATCGATCGCTAAACTCCAACGATCCCCACTCTCCTGCCATGGTCATCTACACACTCTACTATCTTCTGACAAAATTCTACACGAGCGCTGTGAGATGATAACCAATCCATCCCCAACACAACTCCATAGGACCCCAAAGGAATGACTCGAAGGTCCACTGAAGTGAAAAAGGGTCCTAGGTCCAACTCACAACTAGGAATGAAGGCATCTACAAACACTCGCACATCGGTAGCCAACTCTACTTGCCACCTATCTACCTACCTAGCAGACATGAGCCCGCACCGCTCCACAATGGATGCAAAAATAAAAGAATCTGAAGCACCAAAATCAAAAGGAACAGAGAGAGGGGTACCACGCAACACACTTGTGGTCTCAATCATAGTACTCTGATGCTCAGCCTAGTAGTTATCCACCGCTGCAAATACTCTATGGGATCTACTTGCATCCCCCACTGTCAACTCTGATGCAGTTGGCCTTTGACTAACCGACTGATGCGAACGTTGAGGACACAGAGCAGCCTTGTGGCCAAACTTACCACAAGTGAAGCAAGCTCCACTGCCAGGTCCTCTACTTCCAGATGGTCCACTAGACTATCGAAAGTTCTCCCCACTAGGGGCCTGAGATGCTCCCTGAGAAGACTACCCTGGAAAGGTCTGCCTACCCTTCGGCCATCTCTTACTCTTCTGGGACTAAGAGATGCCACCCTGCTAGCTCTAAGTCTGCTTCGATCTTAGCGGCTGCTGCTGCTACCCACCCTTGGCGGGTGCCTAAGGACCCCTAAAAGGTGCAGCAGTCTGGGATTGATTCCCTCTACCTCTAGGCCCACTGAAAGGATCACTCCCAATCTGAACTCCAGACTGGCTTCTATGAGCACGGCTAAGGTTCTTCTCTACCAACCTGGCTTTCGACACGGCTACCTCCACTGAAGTAGGCTCAAAAACTCTCACTCCTCCACTAAAGCGGTCATTAAGACCCCTCAAGAAGTGTTGCACAAGAATAGCCTCATCATTTCCAATCCTGAAATATTGTTTGAGCTCATAGAACTTGTGCTCAAACTGATCCACTAACAACCCAAACTGGCATAGAGCATAGAACTCGTCTGCTCGCAACTGCCTCTACTGGGGTGAGAGGAATCGTGCCCTGAACCTCTCCAAAGAGATCTCCCAAGATGCGGTGTTAATGCTCACACCGATCCTCTTCTCCTCTAACCTCCACCAGATAGATGTGAAGCTCTCAAGATGCATGATCGCACATCTCGCCCTGGTGTTGCTACTGTAGCGATACATAGCAAAACACCGGTCCAAACTGATGAGCCAGGTCTCTGCCTCAAGACCGATACCTTTTCCATCAAAGAAGGGAGGATTGGACCTCATCAAGTCCCTCATGTGCCCCAAGATAGTTGGATTCGGGTCCACTAGGGCCTCTCTCCTTCTAGGAGATCTCTCTCTCTCTCTCTAGAATCCCCTGAAGCGACTCCTCTACCCGGCCATGGATGGGCTGATCCATCTTAGGTCTAGGGCCTAGTCTAGCTAGCACCTCCTGAAACATCTGACGCAGCTCCTCCCTTTCGGGAACCTTCTCTACTGAATGTGGTTCCTCCTAATGAACCGACTAATCTCTATCCACACTCACATGAGTGGGTGGAGGCGAAGGACTATGGCGGTCGAAACCTCGACCCCTTCCTCCTCCTTTGCCTCTGGTGTGGCCACCAACACAGCCACCTCCCTTGGCTTTCCTAGCCATGACCTAACACTACACAAGAGAAAAAGGTTCAGATCAAAGGCAAAGAAAGACACAAGGAAGTCACACCTGAAGACCTACACAAAAAGGTCAAGGCAAATGGGCTCACTACAAACCCAGAGTACCCAGTGTTGAAACATGGGCTCTAATACCAAATGTAATGCCCCGCCAGGAACCCCGAAGGAAAACCCACAACAAGGGTGAAACAATTTTTTTTTCTTTTTTTTTTAAAGTATAAACATTATAAGTGCATTTACACAACATGCACGATAACACAAGCGGAAGACTTACACCAGAATTCCTTAAGGGTTACCAACGAAGAATTAACTTCAAGAATAACCTCCACAAAACCATAAATTCCACATATGCATCATAACTCAATGATCACAAGAAGCCAAAAGCAAATAAAGGTTCATCATAGAAAGATTGGAAGGATACAACATAATTTCCACTCCAATAAGCATTTACTAACATCATCCAGGAACTGATAAAAAACATTCAAACATAGGATTACATTGCTCTTCCAATACATAGCTTCTCAATAAACATATAGGATAGATCCCATCCAATTACAAGGTTACATGAGATCAATATTACAATGATACAATGACCACATAGGTCTACCAATACAAATAACCTTCAAAACATGAGATGAAGCATGAGTCATGAACCACAAGAACACCTGTGAAACCAATCCTCGCATGAAGGCACAAATCCGAACATCTGATGGGAAGTGGCACTACCACCCGACCATGTAATTCCCAAATGGAATCACCCCACTGTGCTAGGAGATAGCTGAGGACCCTCAAACAAGCATAAGCATGACATGGTCGACAAAACAATACGACTCCATGACAGCACAATAAGACTTCACAAGAATCTAGGTGACTCAACCTCACAAACACAAGTGAACCGACATCACCAAACACAAGTGAACCAAATGAGAGAGTGTCATCGCATAGCTTAAGATGATTACCCTGGTACAACCTCCATAAGTCTCAGCTCACTGTCCTGGTAACCTCTCTCGGTCGTCCGGCTCCAACTAAGTCTTATGTGGACCCTACCAGCCTTTCGTGAAGACAAAGTGGTTGGTTTGTCATTCCAGGCCTTCTCGAAACATTATGAGCCCTGTACTAGCACTTACCTATGCACGAGGTACATTTATCTTTATTAATGTTATGATACTACCCACCTAATCATTTCATTGGATTACCAGTTATTATCTGACTTTCGTTGGGTCGTAATGCCTACCACTTTGGGTGCAACCCCCAAGCGAAAGTCACTCTCTCAAAGGACACTACACAAGCATGGTCATTCCCCGAGGACCCTATGGCGAAGCAGACAGCTATAACACCACTATTAGAAACAAGTGGCTAAACAAGGACATACTAACTCTTGACTAACCATAAGGAAAAGACACTACATGGTTAAGACAACGGAGCCAACATATATCACTTGGTCAAAGGTACCAATTACACCACCACGGGATGACTGAACCACAAACCAAAATATCACAATAAACACATGCAAGGACAGCTAAATACATCAAATCCGCACTCAGACAATCTTTGAAAATATCAGCATCATAAACACTTGCAACATCATTGATTGAAAATTAAATAAAACACTCTTTTCCAATAGTCACATATAATCAATTTCCAAATCAATCTTCCAAATCTACCCATTTGAATCTCTAATTCATGCCTTAATTTTCATTGATAAATTTATTAACCACATAATAGAAATCACATGAAAATCACATTACATCACGCAATACCACTTTAAACATTCCATTTATAAAATTACCTCTTCGACTGGTAACACTTACCTCTTCGAACTGGTAACACTTACCTCTTCGAACTGGTAACACTTACTTCTTGGAACTAGTAACACTTACCTCTTCGAACCGATAACACTTACCTCTTCGAACTAGTAACACTTACCTCTTCGAACGGGTAACACTTACCTCTTCGAACCGGTAACACTTACCTCTTCGAACCGGTAACACTTGATAACTCAACGATGAACCGATAGTACCAAACCGGTACTGAGATGGGGGGGGTGAATCACTACAGACAAAAACACATTCTAGAAACCAGTTTGTCAGCAGACACTGTGCTTTGGCAGACAAACAAAAACACCGGTCTTAAACATAGTACAACCAGCAAAACCCAAAATAACTAAGACAAGCATAAACTGGTTGACACTTATCTTTTCACACAATCTAATAATTCATTTCCATTTCACCCTATTGTATGAATAGGTAATCTATCATCATAAATATATAAACAGCTAAATCAACATGATTTACCTTCAGACACACATCACTTAAACTATCACATGAATAACACCACACATGACACACAGATTTTTCACGTGAAAACCCAACTGGGAAAAACCACGGTGGGATGAATACCCACAAGCTATTTTTGAACTCTTTAGAAGTCTGCTCTATTAGGAGCCTTGTCCGGTTAAAGACTGATACAATAGGTTCTGTTAGGAACCGATCCTGTTAGGGATCACCCGGTTAAGGGATGGCTAGAATACCCGGTTAAGGGTTAAACCCTGTTAAAGGTTGCCTTGTTAGAGGATTTCAAGAACTCAATGGTTTTGAGTCACCTTGTCAAAGGATTTATAGTAAGTCGGTTAAAGCTACCCTATTAAGGGATTTCCCAACTGTTGAAGTGGTTAGAGATCAATGGGTATTACAATGATCTGGTAACAACACTCAATGCCAATGCAGATCCACTTTAGCTCCTCTTCACCATCTGCACTTGCACTCTGCAGGTATCACTTCTCTCCTCTGGTCTGGCAAGAATCACGTATCACTTCACTTGGATACGCACACACAACTTTTGCCAACAACCTCAGAAAGAAACACAACATTGACCTTATAGGAAACAGATAGGTCGGTAGCATAAACCCTAAACCCTAAACCTGTTAGGTTAAGCAATTCAAATGGTTCAATCCTGACATTGAGCGCATTGCATTAAATGCAACAGTCTTGAATCGATCTCAAGACGTTCTCCATCATTCATTTTCCACCGCTTTCATGGCGGCTAATAACCCATCACGTGTTTTCACTGTTTATAGACTTTGCACATTCTCGAGGTAGATAGGAACAATCTCCTTCATGCAAGATCCTTCACGCGCACAAGGCTGATGTGGCAACACGATCTGTTCTTCATTACAATGCTAACTCATCACACAAAGTCACAGATTGAGTCACACAGGCTTGAAGCACTTCAACCGGAAACCCTGAAGTTGAGACTACCAACCGGTAGTCATACAAATCTTCCATGTACTGGTTCCCATAACCACATGTCGGTTCACCTTGAACAAACACACCGCTTCACTTTGGCACATATAACGGTTCACAATGTTATATCGGTTCTCACATATACCGGTTCTTGGTAACATACCGGTTCTCTCTTCTTCAGTATACTGACATCAATGACAACATACAATGTCATCATGTCCTCATGTCGGTTCACATAATGCCAACAACACTTACCTCTTCGAACTAGTAACACTTACCTCTTCGAACCGGTAACACTTACCTCTTCGAACTGGTAACACTTGCCTCTTTGAACCGATAACACTTACCTCTTCGAACTGGTAACACTTACCTCTTTGAACTGGTAACCCTTACCTCTTCGAACTGGTAACACTTACCTCTTCCAACCGGTAACACTTACCTCTTCCAACCGGTAACACTTACCTCTTCGAACTGGTAACACTTACCTCTTCAAACTGGTAACACTTACCTCTTCAAACTAGTAACCCTTACCTCTTCGAATCGGTAACACTTACCTCTTCGAACCGGTAACACTTACCTCTTCGAACTGGTGACACTTACCTCTTCGAAATGATAACACTTACCTCTTCGAATCGGTAACACTTACCTCTTCAAACTAGTAACACTTACCTCTTTGAACCGGTAACACTTACCTCTTCGAACTAGTAACACTTACCTCTTCGAACTGTCAAACTGGTAACACTTACCTCTTCGAACCAGTAACACTTACCTCTTCGAACTGGTAACACTTACCTCTTCGAACAGGTAACACTTCATTTCTAGAATTATTTCACTAGCACACACATACAGTGCCAATTTCCAAAATTTCAAGGAAGAGTTTACCAGCAAGGTAAATGGTGAAATAAACACACTGGAAAGAATGACTAACCAAATCTTGACAATAAGAAACAAGGAAGCAGCCAGCCAACCCAATCTAAAGTTCATTCTTTCAAAAGAAAAGGTAAAGCAAGAAATTGATTTCCAAGAACAAAACACACATCAGATAGAGAAATGAACCATTTCTTTCCTGAATGCAACCATATGATATAGATTTCACAAAACCAACAGAAATAAACACTAATTCTTCCATTTCAATCATTCCACAAACATCTACAGGAAGATTGTATAAATTTCCATGCACAGGAAGCAAACTAAAAATTACAAAACAAATTCAAAACAAGAAGGAAACCTCCAACCTTGAAGCAATTAGCAAGCAAAGAGATGAAGAACAACCAATCTTGCAGCCAGGTCGAATTTCCAGCTCCTCCAAGAAGTTTTTCCAAAATTTTCTCTCCAAAATTCTCTTCTTCTCCTGTCGTGAATGCCCCGAATGGATGCCCCAAAAATATCTTTTAACCCAAGCTTCTAGGTTAAATTTTTTCATCCAATCAAATTTAATTATTTTAAAACTAAAAGGCAATCAGATTTATTTCTTTCCCAAAAATAATAATTCTTTCCAATGATTAAATTAAAAAGGCCAAATGGAAAATTAAAAAGGAAAGCCTTTATTTAGTTCTTTTTCCATTAATACTTCCTTCAACATAAGCATTTAACATTTTTAAATGGCTAGGCAATTTATTTATTTCACAAAAATATCAATGCAACTTTACACAATAAATTAAGCCATTTAACCATTTAATCTAGCAATTCATCAATTTAAATAAATCAATAATCACAGAGCATATTAATTAAATGATTATGCCAACACAAGATAGCATTATCCATTTAAATTAAATAACCATTTAAATAAACAGAAACACTCAAAACCAAGACAGATCAAATGACGACTCTCAAATGACCAAACCAAGGCACCATGACACGCATAACAGCCAGACGGGAAAACACAACCGACTAACAACACTCACATGAGTGTAACTATGGTCAAGCTAGGGTACAACAACTATCTCCTCCACTCCCATCGAATATATAAGGCATGCTCAGACCTACGAAACCAGGTGGAGTCAATACCTCGTACCTACCCAGTACTAGTACCTGCAATGTCCTACACCAAAGAACCACACGTGCATATAGACCAATATATATATATATTCAGACATGACACGCACACCGATGAAGGAGAATCATGACATTCCCTGTCTCACCGGAGTGAGTGAAGGAAAATCATCCCCTTGCATCCCAATACACTTGCAAACACGCAACATATAAAAACGCATCGCAATATAAGGGAAAAGTGTCAGTCCATGATAATGGTCCATAAAAATAACATTACTCATAAGCAGTGAACTACTGCATAAAATCATATACCATAAATCCAGATAAAGCATGAAATAACATCGCATAATATCCAAATAAAAATACAAAAATGTTCCACAGAACAGTCCCTGAAGTAACTCAAAACATACAAAAGAGGCTGATCGAGGAGGGCTACTACAATGCGCTCTTCACCTACCGGATCAGAGAAACGCACACTCCCAAGGTGGGCAATTAATGTGTTTAGTCTTTCACACAGCTAATGTGGTGTTTTATTCCTTACTTAACAGGTCACGAAACATCTTCGGTTTCTCTGCATAAGCCAAACCGGTAACCCTAGAACTGAACTAAGACTATTAACCGGTAGTCACACTTAGTGAACCCCGATACCATTCCACTCCATTTCGGTTGTCCATAACCACTGCTGATCTCCATACATACCGGTTCATACCGGTTCCTTTGCTTGGTCATTAATGACAACATCTTCCGATCTTCATCCTTCTAGAGCACTTATTGACATCATTGACAACATACATTAACACTGCTTCATTATATGCCAACAGTGTAAGATTCAAGGTTGGGTGGAAAAAGAACCTAAATCTTGTTCTCGTCTTCATTCTAAAGATTGCATTGAAGATAGCTTTGGATTACAGATCAATGGACACATCTCATCCTTTACTTTATGTTTTTCTTGTTATTTGAACTTTAAGGCATTAGAAAGGCCTAAGTATTGTATGTAGATATGATTGAGATACTACTACATTATTTTATTGAATAAAGAATCTTTATCTCTTTTTAGAAATCTCATGTTATTATGATATCAATGTAAGGATCATTTAGAGGAAAGAATGGAATAATGGAACAAAATAGACTTATTAAAGGAATTATGAGTTTATTTAAGAATAAAGAGTATTTCAATTTATTATTGAATTTAGAATGTTTTACATCTTTACATTTTGGTATCAGAGCGCTAGGTTTATAACAATAGGACCTATGACCATTACGCTAAAGAAACATTCCTTGATATAGGAATTGTTGAATTCTAATGGGTTCTAGAACTGCTAGAGCTGGCTCAAGCAATGGAAATGAAATACTTGACCATATCCTTGATCTTTTAAATCAGTAGAATGCTAGGATGGATGGAATTGAACAAGAAGTTCGAAGAGTTGGTGAGGTTCGAAATGAACAACCTCGTCAGGAAGAGCAACCTAGAAATGAAATTCCTAGAGCTGAGGAACAACTTGGTCATCGAGCTAGGATTGAAGAGGAGCTAGCCAAAGACTTGAAAAGGATAGCCCCACCTACGTTCAATGGTAATACCATTGATGATGGTGTTGAAGCTTGGGTAATTGAGATGGGGAAGTATTTTGAACTTCATAACATGTCTAATGAAACTAAAGCAGTATGGGTTGCTTATCAGCTTACTGGAGAACCTGCGACATGGTGGGACAATGAGAAATCTAAGAAGAAGTTACAACCTGGTGATATTACTTGGGAAATATTTTTGCAATCATTTAGGAAGAGGAGGCTTCCTCAGTTATTCTTCGACACGAAGATGACTGAATTCCAGAATCTGACGCAAGGTGGAATGACAGTTACTCAATATTGGGAGAAGTTCACCAATCTCCTAAAGTATGTTCCATAGTACTAGATGGATGAATGATTCTGCACTCGGAAGTCCATCTTGGGTTTGAGGACTCACATTGGAGAAGAAGTGGATATTCATAATCCATTGACTATGGATGAAGTTTTTGAGAAAGCAACTAAACAGGAACACAAGTTGCAACAGTTGGCAAATTTCTGAAAGAATGTGAATACCAAACCAAGTTTTGGGAATAGGAATTTTCAAAACAATGATCATCAAAAGGGAAACCGATAGATAAGGAATCTGAAAAAAGGACCTAATACTCAGGAAAAAGGAGGAGTAAACCAGGGTGGAAACAAGAAAGTGAATAATAATACCAACTTCACTAATCCCAATACTAGGCAGAACTTTGACAGGAATAGATCAGGTGGACACCTAGGACCTAAACATGGATGTTACAACTGTGGGAGAAATCATTATGCTTCAAAATTTCCACAACGTTCCACAGTTCATAGAGGAGGAAATCAACAAGGATCTTCACAACATCATATTCATGCAATGGTTGACAACCGTCGGGCTGATTTTTCAGGCTTCACCTATCCAAATGAAGGGTAAACTTTTTGGTCAATTAGTTTCTATTTTGATATATACAAGAGCTACTGAATGATTTATTGATTCTAAAATAGTTTCTAGATTATCTATTAGACCTGGTTATATGTCAAATGCATGGATGGTTCAATATGGAAATTGGGCAGAGAAGAGGGTAGATTCATGTCTATTTTACAGTGATTTAGAGCTTCCTAGTTTCCAAACTCAGGTTAATCTATATGTGGCACCACTAGGATCGTATGATGTGATCTTAGGTATCAATTGGTTAACTGAGCATAAATTTGTAGTAAACTGTGAGGATAAGGTTGTTAGTTGTATAGATGATTTTGGAAATCTAGTTGAGATTCTTAGCTCTCAAAAGCCTCTTGAATTGAGACACATCTCAGCTATGCAACTCAATAAATCTCAAAGGAATGGATGTTTCATTTTTTCCATCATTGTAAGTGACTTGGATAATGCCAAGAAGAACCCTAAGGATTATCCAGTTCTTAGAGAGTTCTTGGATGTTTTTCCAGAAGACCTTACTAAGTTACCACCAAAAAGGGAATTTGATTTCTCTATAGAACTCTTACATGGAACCGAGCCACAATCTAAGGCTCCATAAAGAATTACTATCATAGAATTGTATGAGCTTAAGGCTTAATTGCAGGAG
Organism: Cryptomeria japonica; assembly: GCF_030272615.1. Classification (NCBI taxonomy): domain Eukaryota; kingdom Viridiplantae; phylum Streptophyta; class Pinopsida; order Cupressales; family Cupressaceae; genus Cryptomeria; species Cryptomeria japonica. The sequence goes on along the minus strand of NC_081407.1, from coordinate 502,756,751 downwards.
TTGCTTAGGCAAGGTTTCATAAGACCTAGTGTATCACCAGTAATCTTCGTGAAGAAGAAGGATGGTACCTTGAGACTATGTATTGATTGCAGGATGCTAAACAAGGTAACCATTAATAACAGATATCCTTTGCCTAGGATAGACAATTTATTTGACCAAATGAAAGGTGCTACAGTAATTTATAAGACCGATCTTCGATCAGGTTATCACCAGCTAAGGATTAAGGATGAGGATATTCCTAAGACAACATTTTGAACTCGGTATGGACACTATGAGTTCATGATTGTGCCCTAGCAACGTTCATGAACCTTATGAACAATATTTTTAGAGATTATTTGGATGATTTTGTGCTTATATTCATTGATGACATATTGATCTACTCCAAGAATGAAGAGGAACACAAGAAGCACTTAAGGATAGTTTTGCAACGGCTAAGGGATTAAAAGATTTTTGGAAAGTTTTTGAAGTGTGCTTTCTTTCAAGAAAAGGTGCACTACTTAGGTCATGTTATATCTGCTAAAGGAATTTCAGTTGATCCTACGAAAATAGAGGAAATTGTAGATTGTCCAGCACCTTAGAGTGTTACAGAAGTCAAAAGTTTTATGGGTCTTGAAGGATACTATAGGAAGTATGTGGAAGGTTTTTCTAGGATAGAATCACCTATTACTTCTCTTCAAACTTGACATAAAGATTCAAGCTGACCTGAGTATTTCTTACATAGATTTTGACATAGCAAGTTTATACAAGCAACTTGATATAATGAACCAAGCTGACCTGAGTATTTCTTGCAGAACAGACAAGGATTATCTCCTTTCATGCATGACTCAGAACATCCTCCTCGATCTTTTTCTGATCATATCCTTAGACAAGTACATACATTAATAAGAGATAAACCGCAAATAACAAACAAAGAAAATAATCATGCCCCATCATAGCTTCTCTAGTCATGGACATCCTTGAGTCGCATAGAGTACATGATTAGCAATAAAATCAAGATATAGGTCTTGGATTCATGTGAGGTGTCGGATTGTTCGCTCCATATCTGCATTCAACTGATCTATGTCCATACATGTTGCATGTGTAACAATGGCCTTCAAATATTCTAGACACATATCTAGCATTAGCATTATAGCCTGTGTTCTCATTAGATCTACTTCTACACACATTAGTAGTATGTCGAGGTTTATGACAGATAAAGAAAATAGATTTGAAATCTTTCTTACTGGTAGGCTTCTTAGCCTTAGGAGCAGTTTCATCTTTGTGCATGTTTCTCTTGGTACCAAAAGATTCTCCTTTCTTAGATATATTGAATCCTAGTCCAGATGTGTCACCTTTCATCCTCTGAGATTGGATCTGCTCATCCAGTATAGAAGAACTCTTATTGAATTTTTCAAGCTTCCCATTAGCCTAAGTAAGCTCTTTGGTAAGATCTTCATTATTCTTTGTCAAAGTCTCTCTTAGAGACATTGCCATTTCAATATCCAATTGTAATTCTTCTTTCTCTTTCTTCTCCTCATGCCAATGTTCATGCAAAGATGCATTCTCCGGTTTGATCTTAGAATTCTAACACCTACGCATGAGGAAATATGCACAATCGCTCATACACATTTTGCACACTACCACCACACACAAAAATACCTATTACAATCGATCTTATATATCCACATCACAAATTAAGAACCATTTCATGTTGGCTTCAATAAGATGCCACAAAAGATGAAATGTGTAAATGAGTCGGCTCAAATCCACATTTAAAGAATATGCAGACCAAAACAAAATGTCCACACACTTCCCACATGAAAGCTCATCAACCTTTGAATATGCAAATAATCACCAGAATCAATCCGCAAGATCTGCAAAAGCAAATCACCACACACTACGACTTTTATACATTGTTTATATCATAAACATGATTATCAAGTCTTCTAACTTGCATTAAACTCATCACCAGAGGCCACAATCCAGGAGTTAAGCATATTACATGACCACAAGCCTTCTCCAAAATCCCCATAGCAAAATATACAACCAAAATAATTTGCTAATCAAAATAGTTCACTACTGGATATCCTGCTCTGCTAACCGGACCTCATGCAACTTAAACAATCTTCACTCAATCTACCAGAATGATGAAAACATGAAGTGTGGATACAAAATTTGATACGAGTTTCCATCAATGACAACATCTGAACATATCTACAGTGTCTCTTGCCAACAATCTCCCCCTTTGGCATTGATGACAACACTTACTGAAAAATGAGTTACAAGATTCGATGAGCGAGTCTTTGTTTTTCTTGAATCTATACTTGTTTTGATGTCTAGGGTTAGGCTTAAATGATCTCTTAACTCTTTCTTCAAATCTCGAATTTCCTTCAGGATATCTAGATGCAAAATGACCAATCTTATTACATGCAAAATATTTAAAAGGTGTTTTTCCTTCATACTTACTTCCTACTGGTCCTTTCAGTACTCTTCTAGAAAATAGTGCTTCAAGTTGCTCAAACTCATCATCTTCTCTCTTCATATCTTCTAATTCTTTTGCATATAAATCTCTCCAATCTTGCTTACCAGTTGTAGATGTAGATGCATGAAAAGCAGGTTTAGTCTTCATAGCTCCAGAAGGTCCAAATTCCTCAAGCTCAAAAGCAGATAGTTTCCCAACCAAAGTATCTATGTTGACAGATGTATTAGCCATTGTTCTCAACTCATTAATAGTAGTAGCCTTCATTTTGTAAGCCAATGGTAGGGCTCTCAGGACTCCAGAAATAATTTCATCTTCGCTCAGAGTTCCACCACAACATTGAATTCCCATAATAATCTCACTTACCCTTTCCATGAATGCAGTAATCCTTTCATCTTCTTCCATCTTCAGGTTTTCATATCTCACCCAGTAACCATTAAGTTTAGCAATCTTCAATGTAGGGTCACCTTCATTAAGAGTCTGCAACTTATTCCATATAGCCTTTCCAGATGATTTGTCAGTTAATCCCATTATTTGCTTATCAGAAAGTGAACACAAGAGGGCTTCTCTTGCTCTACAATCATTCTCAAGCTCCTTGTCCATGGTTGTCGGAGGAGGATTGCCAGATCCCGAATTGAAGCCGTCAGATTATTTCTTGCTTATGATGCCCATAATAACTACAAGGTTTATACGATGGATGTTAAGTGTGCATTTCTAAATGGAGATCTTGAAGAGGAAGTTTATATTGAGCAACCTGATGGATTTTCACTTTCAGATGATAAAAACATGGTTTGCGGGTTAAAGACGGGGAAAATTGTTGGGGTTGTATAGGGGAAAATTGTTGAGGTTGTATAGGGGATACCCTGCATTGCATTGCATGAAGTGGAAACCTGCACACATTGAGATGGGGAAAATTGTTGGGGCTGTATAGGGGCCTGCCTTAGTCAGACCCTTCTTTATGTGTTTCCATCGCCACGAACAACTAGATAGATAATTTGGAAACTTGGTAAATTGGAAATATGCAAATAGAAACTATGCTATGCTCAATGGAAGCAAACCCCTATTGCATGTATTAAATATTGAAAATATTGGAAATAATGAATGCACCTAGATAATAGATACAATCAATAATGCAAAGGACTCATTGCATGTAATTAAAATGGATAAAAGAGAAGACAAGGTGTCAATCCAAACCCTTCTTTGTTGAAGCTATGAGCGTGACGAAGTTCGCGATAGTGTTTGTTGGTAGGAGCCACCACAAGATGGTTGTAGCTTGATATTGGTAGAGTGTATGTCCAAGAGTGTGAAGAAAGCAATATGATATCAAGAGCGCAATAAGAGCTGAGAGCCAAGAACCCAAGATGGGTACCCTTCAAAATGAGCTAGGAAGGGTTTTTAAACTCGGAAGAGGCACAGAGAGCCATTACAATGAAACATGAGCCAAAGGAAACGCATTGGTCAGCGTCCAACTCTCTGCCAAATTCGAAATTCTACCAGTTTTTCACGACGTTAGCCCAGCACACGGACGTCCCCGCATCACGCTTTTGTCCATCCAAAAGTAGGCCCAAAGGGGCTTTCAAGGCATTTCGAGGCACTTTGTATTTCGAGCCCATGATGCGAAAATAATATGATTTTGATCATAGAATTGTCATAAATGCACTAGGCATCATGCGCAAGTGTCATAAATGCACTAGGTGTATTTTAGAACACTTCATTTTACCCCCATTTTAGTGGACTAGTCGGCTGTAGGGACAAGTCGCACTAAAGTAGTTTGGAAAGATATGTTCATTAAGCTCATGTAGTGCAATAAATGAAATAAATACTTAGCCAAAAAGGATATTGTAGAAGTTGCAAAGGTCGAGTCGGCGATCATGAGCAATACCCCCAAGCATCCACGAGGAAACCCAATATTTGGTATGACGAATTCCATACTGCAAGATTAGAAAAGTTGTCAACACAGAAAACAGAGGAAGCTACTTCGGTGAGAGGAATGCTTAAGGAGCATTAGTACGAATAGAAGAGAAAAATCAGATGAAGGCAAGTATATGCCCCCTCATGTTTTGCCCACAGTAAGGCGAGGAAAATAGGAAGGAAAACGAGCCAAAATTATCCAAAAATGGGCAAAAGCCATTTTGGGCAAAAATTAGGCTATATACTCGAAAGTGGACCCCAAGAAGGGTCATTGTTACTATTCACTGCAAGCATTCTAGCTGAGATTTGTGTAGAGTCTGAGTGAAAATTCCATATAGATGAGAGCTTAGAGCTATCAAGATCGAGGAGTTGCGGACCGCAGTCGAGCAGGCCAGTGAGCCCGACCAAGTACGACTCGAAACATGCCTTGTTTTGTATTTTGAGTCCTTTTTTGGAGTATTTTAGTCAGATGGCTGCATAGGCATCCTTGGGATGTGTTATCATTCAGTCTGGACGCCTGCGTCTTAGATGGGTGCGTTAGTTCAGATGACGCATTTTTGTCCTAAAAGGGAGCTTGTTTCCAGAAGACACGATGTCGTCTTCTGGACGCATAGTCATCTATTGGAAAAGTGGAATCGGAACTAATGAAAAAAAATTACGTGCAAACATTGCCCGAGATACAGGAGCATACATTGGGGCACTAGTTGCAGATGCTGCAGAGTTGAGCAGATGATTTATCAACTGTTGATAGATGACTCCTCTGTAGAGTGGGCTTATGGTGGACATAAATGTTGCTCGAGTTTCAGTTCCATGCCCCCATGCTATGGGCATTGATGGAGAGGTGGGATGCGAACACCATGTCCTTCCAGCTACCCACAAGAGAGATGATGGTGACACTGATCAATGTCTACCGCATCCTAAGGCTTCCTATCTGGGGGGAGCGAGTGTTTCCAATGATTCTAGTTGTAGTAAAGCTTAGTAGACAGTAGGAGTGGACCCTAGGATGGAGGGTAGATGCCACGGGACACATATACCTATGAGCATTGGGCCACGGACGAGTGTTGATTCCCTTGGTATAGTGCATCATGATCGTGACCGTTGCACGGTGAGTATTAATAGATGGTCATGGTTCAGAGTTGGTTGCATGTTTTGTCTCATTGATCCGGGAGATGGAGGAGAAGTAGATGGTGTATGCATGGGGTCGTAGTATGATGGCCTATTTATATTATGAGCTCTCCAAGTACATGCACCATGAGTACCACAGCCTCACAACATGCACTCTCCTATAGGTCTGGGCCTTTGAGCAAATCACTTGCACATGGCCAGTTGGATTATTGGTGTCGATTCCCATAGACATGCCACTAGAACACGCGTATCCACTATGGTACGAAGGATGGCGGATGGGAGACCTCACCTACTGGAGGGTCACCTTCGACTAGCTTGGGATCAGAGATGTGATCTAGTAGCCATACTGAGACATGGGGGTCTAGGCCATAGACCACACATAGCTCCCATGGATGCAAAGAGACCATTTCCTACTCGACCGCCAGGACCATGTGGTGATGCCATACTACTATCGGCGATGCATGCGGTAGTTCAAGCAAGTGCAGACTATTCCACCTGCTAGTTCGACTTACGCATGGTCAACCAAGAGTGCACTGTGACCACAAGACCTTCCCTGTCCCACCCTCACAGATGTACAGGAAAGTCTACAGGGGAGTAACGATGACTACATCGCACCACAACTTGATATAGATGATGTCAGAGTCACACTAGGGTTCGCAGGCTGGTGGGGCAGAGTATGTTTGATGTCGATCTTTCTTCCAGATACAGAGGGAGGAGACACCAGAGCTCTAGGGGAAGAAAATGATGACTAGGCCTCCACGAGCGATGAGGGTGAGAGGCCACAACAGAGACAGTGGATGAAAAGTCTAAGTCCAGACCGAGTTGTATCAACGGCTAGGGATCTTCCACCATCACCAGTTGCACCACCAACCATGCCACGAGCGCAACCAGCAGCAGCAGCGACTACAGAGGGACCGTCCAGCAAGGTGCCTACACAACATCCAGACTGGAAGAGGGGAGATCCTGGTATGTAATGCCCGCCAAAATACCCTAGAGAAAATAAGCTAAACTTACATCTAATGAAACATTTTTTATGTAACTAATGTTCACTGAAATGTCTTTTATGCAATGTATGTAAAAAACAACAACTCATTAATAACATGATAATAACATTAAATCATAATCCTTTATCAATACGCAAGCGGAACTACTAACAACATACACATTGCTCTACTTCCCTAGGGTATCTCAACGTCATTACTTAGTTTCCTTAAACCCAAGCAATAACATCTATACATCATTACCTAATCTAAAACCATTACTGATGCTCTGCAAAAAGGATTAGAAAATCTGTTTGATGGCAACACACACAAGAGCACAAGAAACAAACGTTAGTGTTAGCAACAAAAGATTATCCTAAACAGGCATATCAAGAGAGATATTAAGCATGAAATAGAAAGCATATAAACATAGAATAAAATAGCTAATCAAGATGCTCATAGTTGCTCCTCCCTTGTTCCTCTCCTCTCCAAGTCCCAAATGAGTGTAGCTCTCAGCTTTTAGCACTATCCATGGATGCCATATGGAGATTCAAGATGGTTGAATATGATAAGCAAATGCTATGCAAGTGTAGACAATGATGCTATGAGAAAGCTCTATGCTAATGCCAGTATAACAACAATACTCTAATGCTTCTCTTTTTGCTTGAGGAGAAGGGTTCTATTTATAGAAGAAATGGGGAAATGAAGGGTTAAGATTGAATGGTTTAATCAAGGGCCAAGTTTGAAAGTTGGGGATCCATGTGCACAATTGGCACCAATAAAATGGTGACAAGTGTCAACATAGAATTGGGTTGAGAGAAGAGGTTGGAGGCATTAAAGGACTGAGAAGACCTCATGGTTATCTAGAGGCTAAGGGTCAAGTCCAAATTAAGATTACCCATTGGATTAAGAGTTAATCCAAGGATAAACCTTTGTGCAGATGTTTAAGAGATAATCATGGTCAAAGCATTAATGGCCTGATGAGACCTTTGGGTTGGGTAGAGGTTGAGTCAAAACAAATGTTTTAACCATGTGGGAGGGTTTGAGGTAACCATTAATGGTTATTGGAGACTTTGGGGATTAAATGGTTGAAAGTTGAAAGCCTTCAATGGTTATCAAAGACTTTGAGCCATTTAGTGGTTGAAGGTTGAAAGCCTTCAATGGTTATCAAAGACTTTGAGCCATTTAGTGGTTGAAGGTTGAAAGCCTTTAATGGTTATCAAAGACTTTGAGGGTTTGAGAAGTGACTTCCCTTTTGCTTAGGAATATGACAAAGTTTAGAGAAGGGGTTAGGTTATTTAGAAGTGATTAGAAAATTCTAGAAGGGGTTTAGGCATGCAAGTGGATTTTGTAGGAAAATGCAAGTGGGAGAAATTTTGGTATTTTCAATTAAAATAAAATCATTTATTTCAATTAAATGGTGTAATTTGCATTTGGATAAATATTCAAATAAATATTAATTTATTTAAATGAGAAAAAGGAAGATAAAGCATTAAAATGCTTGAAGACTTTGAGGGAAACCATTAAAGGCTTGAAGACTTTAAGGAAAACCATTAAAGTCTTAAGAAGACTATAGAAGGAAGCCATCAAGTTTGAATACTTTAAGGGAAACCATTAAAGGTTTCAAGTGGGTGAGGATAAATAGGATTTTAAATAAATAATTTATTTAAAATAGTTGTGCAACTTGCTTTTGTAGGAAAATACAAGTGGGTGGAGGATAAAGGTGATTTAAATAAATTATTTATTTAAAATAATTGTGCAACTTGCTTTTGTAGGAAAATACAAGTGGGTAGAGGATAAAGGTGATTTAAATAAATGTTAATTTATTTAAATGTGAGAGGTGGGATTTTGGTGGATTTAAATAAATATTAATTTATTTAAATGTGAGAGAAGATTTAATTAAACAAATATGATTTATTTATTTAATTAATGGTCTGAATTTGGTTAAGTGAATTAAATCAAATAAATTGAATAATTTATTTAATTAATAGGAGAAAAGGGTTAAGATGATTTAATTAATTCATTAATTGATGGTTAAATAATCAAATAAATACTAAGTATTCATTTAATTAAGTGGACAGATTTATGTGACTACATTTGCCCCTTTTTGAGACTGTGCGGTTTATCACGTCATTTCAAAGAAAGAAAAATAGGTGTGAAGAAATGCCCCATAAAATGTAAATTTAATGGGTGGTATGCCCCCTTGAGAGATGGGCCGAATTTTTTTTTTGAAAAATCGGGCGATCTCTCGAAAAAGAATGAAAAGTGGAGGGGAGGTAGAATAGAAGAAATTAGAACTAATGATGAAAGAATGGGAGAAAATGGAGTGAATATGAAGAAACAACAAGCTAGTGGGTACCCTGAGGTCATGCAAGAGATACATAGCAGATGTAGTGTGGGGTTTGGATTGATGCTATACAATTGATTAAAATTGGTTAGACAATCTGGTGCAATCGGTTTAATTGCCCCGGTCAAGTCAAAGCGTGACAGTTGATGTCAGTTGGTCGCTTGGACATGATAAAGTCTGAGTAAGTGAATCAAAGTGACCTGATGTGACTTAGACAATTGATATAATTGCCCGATGAAGTCAAGGTATATGAAGCAAAATACTCGTTGAGACGTAGACAATTGATGTAATTGTCCGTTGGATTGTGTTTGATTGGTTGATCAATTGATAGTGTGTGCATGTGATGGATGGTTGTAGGGAAACATGGCAGCCCCGTTGAGACTAGGTCATTATGATAAATGCCTGATGTAGTCTAGGATTACCATGATCAATTACCTGTTGAGACCCGAAGATACTTGATCAGAGTATCTGTTGATAGTCTAGGTGTGTGGGAGTCGATGTATCTGTGTAGACAGAGTAACTGGCTTAATTTTGTGGATGAGTGAGGATGGGAAGCGATGAAGGGATTAGGATGATGTTGATGATCAAGATAGGGAGGGTGAGGGGGGATTCGATGTTAGATAGAAGATATGGAGGACTAGGACCGAGTCCTATGGAAGAAGAGGAGTAAAATAGAGTATGCATTATTATGACTATGTATGCATGATATGCAGCTATTATGAATGTATGGATGGGTGGAATGCAACAAAATGCAATATATATAGATAAGATGAGATGATGATCCATAGTGCTTTATTTTTCATCATTGAGCTTTAAAATGTTGTAAGAAAATACAAGCAACTTGACATAAAGATTCAAGATGACCAGAGTATTTCTTACATGGATTTGATATAGCAAGTTAATACAAGCAACTTGATATAATGGATCAAGTTGACCTGAGTATTGCTTGCAGAATAGATAAGGATTATCTCCTTTCATGCATGACTTGGAACGTCCTCCTTGATCTTAGACTGATCATATCCTGAGACAAGTGCATACCGTACTAAGAGATAAAAACCTTTATCCAATTTGGATGATGTAGGAAGGAACCAAAGGAAGAGCATTGTACCTGCAAACAAACAATATATACATAAAGAATAAAGAATAGGGATCCTTGGTAATGGTTCATGCTCATATGGTCGAGGTATACGCTGTAGTCAGCAAGCCGTAATGATCTATGACTGCATTTTGCATAAGATCATGTAGCTTGGTGAACTTCCCACGTAGACACCATTAGTACATGCCCCAGTACTTCATCGGAAATAATGCTCAAATGATACAAAACAATGCTGCAAGATCCTGATACAGATAAACGAATGATTGTACTCACAAATCAACCAAGTATTTGATAGCTTAACATAATTTTCTTGTCAAAGAAAATGTCACTTTTGTCTTTGTTTTGGTAAGGAAGGATGCATCCTTGTTGAAGACAGTTTGATTGTTGATGTTGATTGTGTGGTTGATTGGTAAATGGTCATTGTGTGAGTAGTTTGTCAATGTTTATTTTGGTATCTACATGGATGGGTATGTACAAGGTGTTGTCATGTTTTTGTGTGATTTTTCAATGGTTTTGTCGATGTTTTTGGATTTTGAATTGTTTTGAATGTTTTTGGTATTTTTGCGAGATATTTTTGAATGTTTTTAGATTTTTGATGATTGTTTGAATGAAGAACTTAATGAATCATAAGACAATGTAGAATCCACTTCCATCAATAGGTTAAAGGCATTGCCCCCAGTTTTAGACATGACTATGAAAAAGTGGGATGCAAGATGTATGGAGTACTATCATAATTGCAGAGGAATAAAAAGCCATGGTTGATGGATGGATGGATGTATGTATGAAGTAGATGTGATCGCAACAAGTCTGAAAGACAATGGAGCCATAGCCTTTACGAGTGGCGCCTGTTTTCCAGGTTTTCACCATCGTACTTACCCAAGGTGCCACCGGAGTGGTTGTTCACTGTTTGGATGCATGATTTTTCTTTACTTTTTTTAATGTTTTTGTATTTTCTTCAGGACATTTTTCTGAATGTTTTTGGTATTTTCTGATATGCAGGGGAGCCTGATGCTCTATACAGCTTAGGTATAAAACCGTTTGAGGTGCATGCTGTTAATTGGATTTGCGAGCGGTTCTCCTTCTGAAGTAGCCAACTGATATGCCCTGGATCCGAATATAGCAGTGACAACATATGGGCCTAGCCAGTTCGATTCAAACTTGCCCTGATGTTCTCGGTTTGGTTGGTTGCAAGGATTCTCTCGTAGAACAAGATCACCTACCTCAAATGTACGAGGTCTAACTCGGTGATTGGAGCTTCTGCTCATGCGCTGCTGATAGGCTTTGAGATGGTTGTATGCAGCTTGTCGCTTCTCATCAAGTAACTCTAAGTCCTGAAGATGTGAGACTCTGTAAGCTTCATCATCTATCAGATTATGCAAGGAAACCCGTAATGATGGTATCTCAACCTCAATAGGTAAGATAGCTTCTGCACCATAGACCAATGAATAAGGAGTTGCACCTGTAGGGGTTCGAATGCTAGTTCGATATGCCCATAGTGCCGGATTTAGTTGAACATGTCAGTCACGGCCGGCATCATTGACTGTCTTTTTGAGGATTCTTAATATGTTTTTATTGGATGCTTCAGCCTGACCATTGCCTTGTGGGTAATAGGGGGTGGAAAAGCGGTGTTGGATATGAAATTTCTCACAAAGTTCACGGACATCCTGATTTTTGAAAGGGAGACCGTTATCTGTGATGATGGACATGGGCACACCATACCGACAGATGATGTAGTTGAGGATGAATGAGGCGATCTGCTTGCCGGTGACTTGGGTAAGTGGAACAGCTTCGATCCACTTTGTGAAATATTCGGTGGCGGTAATAATGAATTTGTGGCCATTGGATGAAGATGGATGAATCTTACCCACAAGGTCAAGGCCCCATTGACAGAAAGGCCATGGTGTCATGATTGGTTGGAGTTCCTGAGCTGGTGCATGTATCAGGTCGCCATGAACTTGACATTTTTAGCATTTTCTGACAAAGTAGTAGGAATCCTTTTCCATAGATGGCCAATAATATCCAGCTCGTAGGAGTTTCTTGGCGAGTGATGGACCACTTGAATGAGTCCCGCAAATTCCTTCATGTACCTCTTCCAAAGCCTTTGTTATCTCACCTTGTTCCAGACATCGAAGGAGAGTACCATCAAGACCGCGTCGGTATAGGGTTTCGGCAATAATGGTATATCGAGCAGTTTGGCGAATGAAGGTTTTTCGTTGGTTATTCGATTGGTTGGGAGGAAGGATGTGATCGCGAAGATAGGTGTAGAATTCACCGTACCATGGGGATTCAGAACCGACAAGGTGACATATCATCTCAAATTCAGGGATATCATAAGCGGGGATCCAAAGCTGTTCTACCAAGAACTCGTAGCATGTTGAATTCTGTGGAAGATCTAGTAGAGATGCGATGGTAGCCATGGCGTCAGCAGCTCGATTCTGATCTCTTGGTATCTGCTCAAAAGTGATAGCAGTAAATGATGTCTTTAGAGTGTCCACCATTTGCTTATATGGCATGAGTTTATCATCTTTAGTCTGATATTCATCGGTTGCTTTTCGAATGACTAGTTGGGAATCGCCATATACTTGCAGTTCTTGTAATTTCCATTGGATGGCTAACCTGAGTCCTGTGATCAAGGCCTCATACTCGGCTATATTATTTGTGCATGGAAATGTGAGCCTGTAAGACTTCGAGATGCTATCACCTTGAGGTGTGATAAACAGAATGCCTGCCCCCGAGCCATGCCTAGTGTACGAGCCATCAAAGTAGAGTTTCCATGGTTGTGTTGTTGTGATCATGAATATCTCTTCGTCTGGAAAATTGGAAATAAGAGGATGATTGCCTATGAGAGGTGCATCGGCCAACTGATCTGCAATAACTTGACCTTTGATAGCTTTACGGTCCACGTACTCGATGTCAAATTCACTTAGAATCATCACCCATTTGGCCAAGCGACCTGTTAATGCTGCTTTGCTGAGTAAATACTTGAGTGGATCAATCTTTGCAATGAGTTGTAGCTTGTGTGTCAACAGATAGTGCCTCAATTTTGTGGCTGCTAAGATCACTGCTAAGCAAGCTCGCTCAATAGGTGTGTAATTGAGTTCATAGCCCATCAGTGTGCGAGAGATGTAGTAAACAACACACTCTTTTCCTTCTGCATTATGTTGTGCCAGTAGTACACCCAATGTTGTACTGGTTGCTGAGATATAGAGTAACAACGGTCTACTTGGATCTGGTGGGATCAGCAATGGTGGATTCATGAGATAGTCTTTAAGCGTCTGAAATGCTTGCTGGCATCGGGCATCCCACTGAAAGCGGATGTTCTTATGTAGCAGGTGTGTGAATGGGTGACACTTATCAGCCAATTGTGCAATGAATCTTCGGATGGATTGAAGCCATCCTTGTAATGTCCTTAGCTGACTGATATTCTTTGGAGGTGGCATGTCCATGATTGCTTTTACCTTTGCTAGGTCGACCTCAATACCTTTGCTTGAGACAATGTATCCTAGAAGCTTCCCGGAGGTCACTCCAAAGACACATTTCTTTGGGTTGAGTCGAACATGGTATTGTTCTAGTCTATCAAAGATTTTATCTAAGATGTGGAGATGCCCTTCTCTGGTGAGTGATTTTGCTAGTAAGTCATCAACATAATCTTCCATCATGGTATGCATCATGTCATGGAAGATGGTGGTCATTGCTCTTTGATAGGTGGCTCCTGCATTCTTTAGACTGAAGGGCATTACATTCCAGCAATATGTGCCCCATGGACATGTGAAGGTTGTCTTATGTTGGTCCTCTGGTGCGATCTTTATTTGATTGTATCCTGAAAAGCCATCCATGAGTGAAAGCATGGCATGTCCTGCTGTCAGATCCACTATGATGTCGATATTTGGTAGGGGGAAGTCATCCTTAGGACATGCCTTATTCAGATCTCTAAAGTCAGTACAAATGCGAATGCCCACTTTTGGTTTGCCGACAGGCATAATGTTGGAGATCCATTCTGCATAATAAATTGGTCTAATGAAACCAACATCTAGGAGTTTCTTGAGTTCTGTTTTGACTAGTACTGCAATTTGAGGATGCATCTTACGAAGCTTCTGCTTGACAGGTTTGGCTCCTTCTGCGACGGTGAGGTGATGCATGACTAAATCAGGATCAAGCCCAGGCATGTCTGCATATGACCATGCGAAGTTGATCTGACGCTTCTGGAAGAACTCTATAAATTTAGGTTGTTCCTCTAGAGTGAGAAGAGATGCCAGATGTATGATATGAGGATTTTCAGGAGTCCCCACATTGTACTCTTTGGTTTCCTCGATGAGAATTGTTGATCATTCCTGTTGTGTATTATCAGGGAGAATGTCAAACCCTTCATCCTCAGGTGCCTCAGATAGGTTTTCACCATTGGATACGCTTTTTCTTTTTACTTTTGCCGGATCAAACAGTGCCACAGTGTGGTTTTCACTGGAATATCCATGTTTTAGTGTTATATTTTTGCAGCTGAAAGGTTTGGCATCTGCCCCGAAGTATGCTGCGCTATTAAGTTCTATGGCGAATCCAGCTTTGTGATCCCCGCTTGGTAGGTTATCCCTTAATTCCAAAAAGTCAATGATGGCCTCATCGTTTTGGAAGAAGTCAAGACATGGGGGATTTGGTTGGTTCCATTCGATGAGTTCAGGGTGGATAATGGGCATTACTTCATCGATTAGGTTAAGTGCGTTAGATGTATCAGTGAGGATTAAGACGTTATGGTGAAGGTCGTTAATGGTACTCTCCCTATCAGAATCAGGCGTAGGATGAGACATAGGGTCTGTGGAAGATGTTTCCAGTTCAGGAACCCAAGTGGTCTTTATCTGTGCTTCTCCGTAAACAGGGATGTCTTTGCATGGCAGAGGTAGTGATGCATCTTCCTCATCTGAAGTATTAAGTTGTACCGAATCAAATTCCCATTCATGTGAGTCGGTCTCTGAATCACTTTCCAGCATCCGATTGCTATACCATACTGGGATGTCTTTTGAGTTAAACACTCCAGGTGTGATTGGTTGATGTACCTTTGTAGTGATCGGTGCTACAGGAAGTTTGATGGGGATAAAAGAATCTGGCACAGGAAGTATCGGCAGTGTTGACTCAGTGGCTTCTGCGGGAACTGCTGGTACCATAGATGTTGCTGCGGGTTCTGATACAGTTGCTGCTGCTAATGGTACTATGGATGTAATGGCTGTTGCGAATGGGATTACTGGTTTGATTGGTGGGATGTTTGGTATTGTAGATGGTTGTGTTGGGGTTGTGAGCCTCGATGGGGCAATCGGGATGGTGCTTGAAGCTGCTTTGATAATGAAAGGTGTCCTCTTTGCAGTAGGTGGGCAAAATGGTTTGTTGGGTTTTCCTTTGAATCTGAGTTTAGGAAGGATCTCTTTTTCAAAGCCTAGGCATGTATTACCTTTGGGCTTTAATTTTGGTAGCAGAGGTTCATGTCGTCCTTGTTTGCAATATCCCAAAGCACTTTGACCATCATACCCCATTCTTTGCATAATGAGGAGACCTTTGCCATACTGTTCTATAGGAAGTGTAACTCGTGGTTTATCAGTGGTGATGGGATCTTTATAGATCCATTCCGCCAGGTCCTCATCTTGTGTTTCTTCCTCTTGACTCTTTCCAAGAATGAAAGGTGTCAAAGCACATGCTGGTATGTTTAGTGGTTGCTGGAGTACCTGTTGTGGTTTACCATGAGTTCTAGGAGAAGTGGGCATTTGTCCCACACAAAAGAGTTGACTCAAGTTGTATTCCCTAGGACCTTCCTCTGCTATCTTCATCTTAAGCTTTTCTTGCTTGGGTATAATGGTGTTTGAACGGGCAAGAGAGGCGGGACTTATATATGATGTGGAGGAAATGGCTTCCCTATTATTAGGAACAGTAATCTCTGGTTGATGGTTGATATTATGGCAATATGCAAAGGGATTTGCGTCACTCAGAATTGTGATCTCTACACCGTTATGTGGGAACTTGATACATTGATGGTAGGTAGATGGAACGGCTTGCATGGCATGTATCCAAGGTCTTCCTAACAATAGATTGTATGGCAGAGGAAGGTCCAGAACCTGACAAATGATGTGCTTTACCACGGGGCCCACTCGGATTCGTAGTACCATAGCTCCTTTGGATGAACGCTCTGCATCGTCATAGGCTTTGATTGTGATCTTCTTACGAGGATCCACTGATTCGACCGCATATCCCAATGCTGTGACCAACTGCAGTGTGCAAATATTCAGGCCTGCTCCATTATCGATCAAGACTCGCTTGATCCTATGCTGGTTAATAAATCCTTCGATGTGGAGTGAGGCATTATGTGGTTGTTGGAAGGAAGAGTTGTCACTTTCGGAAAAAGTGAGACAAGGTGATGACTTTAGACTTCCAACCATGGCTTGAAATTGGTTTGTATTTAGATTTGCGGGGACTGACGCTTCTTGGAGTGCTTGATCCAAGATAGTTTTATGAGATGGCGATAGACGCAAAAGCTCTAAAATGGATATAAGTGCAGGGGTTTTGTCTAATTATTCCACAAGAATGTACTGCTTTGGGATGGAGGTGGTGCCTTGTGGAGCTGCCTTGATGGTAACTTTGCCACGAAGTGTAACAACATTGCAATTTGAGTTGGGATTTTTGAAGGTTATGGTTGTAACTTGTTCACTGGCATCATACAGATGATTTACAGTGTAATTATACGCAGCCTGTGTATAATCTGTGGTATCAGTGCCTCGCCTGGAAGTGGAAGGACCCCTTTGATCTTGTGATGGAAGTGGATTTTTGAACATCAGATGATCATTGTTTGTTGTTTTTGGGTCATGTCCTTCTATTTCAATTTCTCCTCGGTCAATAAGGTCCTGGATAAGATCTTTTAATCGGTGACAATTACTTGTCTTGTGTCCTCTCCCTTGATGGAATTCACAGTGTTCAGTATCTCTCCACCATGCTGGTTTGACCTGAGGCTCATAGTTTGATAGCTTAGGCAGAGTGACCAAATTTTGAGAAATGAGTTGTCGCAATGCTGTTTCAATGGGTTCCCCTAAGGGAGTGTATGTGCATTTTTGTTTTTGCTGACGAGGTCTTGGTTCATCGTGAGATGTGATGCGACCTTGATTTGTAGGACCATTTGTGTTGTTTTGAGGTGGAGGATTTTGTCCTGCAAACCAAACCACAAGTTGTGCGTTTTGGATAGTCCCGGCATCCACAACCCCATCGTTGACGATATTCTTGTTTTTATTCCAGAAGCTTGGTTTATCACTATTGAAGCGCGGGCGAGGACCATCTTTTGGTTCATTAAAGATTTTGATGAGTCCTTTCTTGATGAGTGCCCGTTCACATTTTAAACCCTTGGTGATCATATCATTAAAAGAGTCTGTGTCTTTGACATCCAGGTGAAATTCCATTTCTTCGTTTAAGTTGGAAATGAATATTTCCACTAGTTCTCGTTCAAGTAATTGAAGAGAACGTCTGCTAGACATTTGGCGCCATCGTTGCAGGAATACTGAGAATAGTTCACCTGGTTTTTGTTTGGTGTTGCACAGATCAGCCATGGTGATGTCGCGTTCAATGTTATGAGAGTAATGAGCGAGGAATTTTTGGATAAGTTCCTCAAATGTTCTAATGCCACCTGGTAGTCGGGAAAACCATGATGTGGTTGTTCCTCCCAAGCTTTGGGGAAAAAGGTGCATTAGGTATGTGTCTTCATATGCTACTTCGAGACAAGCGGAATGAAATTCTCGGACATGATCGCGGGGATCCCCCTTTCCTCTATATTTTTCAAATTTGGGTGTTTCGAATCCTCGTGGAAATGGTGGCATGTAAAGATTCCTATCAAAAGGATAGGGACAAATGTCATTGAGTGAGAATTGGTTAGTCTTGACACCACTATGAAGCTGTTGGGCGAGATTCTCGACTTGTTGCCGCAACATCTCCATTTCATTTGGAGGAGGAGGTGGTGGGTTACCTCGAGGAATGTTATATCTGATGGGATCTCTACCTCTTTCCTCTTCATGGCGACTTTGTCTTTCTGATGCTTGTCTTAATTGGGCAAGATCAAAGTCAGAGGGGAGTTTTGCTCCTTCTTGAGCGAGTCTTAAGAAGTGAGCATCTGCATTGCTCCTGAGTATTTCGTCAAAAAGTCTGTTAAAGAGAGGGTTATGCTGAGCCCTTTCTATTGTTGCAGGAGTGGGAGTACTTGGGTTTTCGTCATCTGCATTTCCTCCAAGTGCTTCTTGAAATTCATTGAGATTTTCCTCTTCTTCTTCTTCCCTTTCTATTTCTCGTTGCCTGGACTGTGATCGGGTTTGGGCCATTTTGTTTATAAGTTTTTTGTTGAAGTTGTGTGAAAATGATGATGAGTTTTTGTTGAAATGAGAGATTGATGGTTGGTGAATTGTGTTGCACGTGGATCTCTAACACCTTTAAGGTGGATGTAACCGAAATTCCTTCTTTGAATTGCTTGTTTGTTTGATAAGTTTTGATGTGATAAGGTGTAGAGAAATCTGAGATGTGTTACAGATTTAACTACCTAGTAATGAGAGGATTCACTCATGAACTAGTTTTAACCTGCGTAGATGTGTCTCTTAGGATGAGCTTATCCTAGATGTAGAAACAATCTAAAAAGTGATGTGATGTGTTTGATTTCAAGCGATATCTAAAAGAGAACTTGGGACAAGAACCTCTTAATGTTTTGAGAGTTGGGACGGATTGATGATGAAGTGATGATGTATGAGTGAGATGATGGATGAAAATGTTTTCAACTTCAATAAAAACTTTGTGTTACAAATGGGACAAACTCTATCTCTTCCCTTTCAGGTGTTGGTGGTATTTCTCGAGCTGTGTTGTATGTGATACAGACGTTTGGGAAGAAGTTGGGATTAATCTTTCCTCCTTGGTTTTTGTGATAACTCAGAGCTCTATATTGCATAAAAGCTCTGTGGTTCAATGATTCAGAATCAAATTCGTTTGTTTTTCCTTGAAGGTAGAGATGCATGTGACGCAGAAAGACTCTATGTGAGACAAAGATTTGTCTATTTATATAGAAGAATTTCCTCCTTTTGATCAAAGCCTTTGAGCTCAATGGTCTTCTTTTCAAGTTGATATTCTGATGACGCTTCTTCTTTCGCAAGATGTGAAGAATGGTCATAAAATTTGATTCTTTGTTGTTTGTACCTTGTTTTTGATGTTTTTGGTTGTTTTGACAGATGTTTGGTTGGATGAATATTTTGTTTTTGGGAAGTGATTTTCTGATTTTTCTTTGACAAGAAAACAAAGCAAGCACACAAACACAAGAATGTTGCCCCAAAGGCACAAATGAGTATGGGTCTAGATCAACCCAATCCTTGGACTTTTATATAACCCTTCTTTTAGATGTATTTTAAGGTGTATTTCCAAAGCCTGAAGTCAGCTCAATTTGCACTTGGTCTTTAAAACGAACACACTTCAAACACTTTTTATCCCTAAGGTCAAATGGCCAGTTGTGATAAATTTAGCCCACATCTTGATATTTCTTCGACTTTGGTACTACATACCTTATGAATCCCGCCGTGGCAGGTAAGGATGTGATATACTAAGTCTTGCATGAGCATAACAAATAGATGATCCCTATGATGGGGGAGTCACCACTTTTATCAAGCCACAAGTGACTTTTCAAAAAGCTATGTTTCTACTCAAGGAAATATGTATGGTGAGTATCTTGGGAGCAAAACCATCTATGCTCTTGCACTAAATTATATCGCAAATATTCTCAATCAATAGAACGGGTGGGCTACTACTTAAAGGCGTTTAGTCATGTTCGATATTTTTGGACATAAGTTCATTCTGCAGTGACTCACTTAAGAGCCTTGTAACTGGTGGTGGGGCCCATTTGTCCTTTCGGCTAGTTACACTGTAGGAACAGCTATACCCAAGGCTACAGCTTTCGCTCTCACCTGATTTCTATAGCGGCTCGAAGGATTTACCGCTCGAGGTCGTTCCCAAGAGTATCGATCCCTTGACAGGCCTCTCTTAAAAAGATAAAATTTTGAGTGTTACTAACACTTTTCTCTTGCACCTAGGACCACGAAAGCCAAGGGAGAGGATAGTGTGTGTTAGAAGTAGGACCACTCGACCAACTCTTTGCACAAGTGTGCCAAGCACGAAAAACACTTGTTCTTTTTAATCTGTCATTGCAATGTGATCTAACTATTTGGAGATGTTGCTCCAACAGTCATGGTGTTTTTTTTAACTTCAAAGGCAAAATATTTTGTAAACTAGGAACTTTGAAATCCTAGTCAACTGAATTGAAAACACGTCTTGCTTGAAGTAAAATTGTTTTTGAGCTTGAAGGAAAAATGGCTTGTTCTTTTTAGATTGCCCCCAAAACAAAGTGTTGATTGTAAATTTCTTTTAAGTTGATGCAAGAAAATAAATTTTGTTTTGTTGATTTTAAGCACCAAAACAAAGTTTGTTTCCTAACTTGCAAGAAATAAAGTTGTTTTGTATAAGTTTGTGGTTCTTTTTACCTTGGAACAATGAAATTCTTTTTAAGAGCCCCAAACAAATGTGTGATTCTTTTTTAAAAGCCCAAATTTGAAATGTGAAGTTAATTTTAAACCAAAATAAAAAGTGAATTCATTTTTAAAACTAACTTCAAAAACAAGTTAGTAAAAAAAATAAATCTACTTTTTAATCTAATTTAAATCTGCACAAAAGAGAAAAATAGTTAGTAAAATCCGCCTATTTGGTGGGCTTCTACAAGCCTAATTTTTATTTTTTTTTTGGTTACAAGGTGATTTGTACAACGTTCTGTTACAATAGCGCTAGTCTGCGTTTGAATAGAGGCGCTATTTAACAGAAACTCACTAAAAGAAAGGGAAAGACAAGAGAAGGCAAAAGCACTGAAATAGGGTGAATAGCGCCAAAATAATGTCAACGCACCAAAACAGTGTCAAAAGCGCAACCTGTGTGACATTTTCAACATTCAAACATGTTATTGGTTAAAAAAAAAGTTGATCTTTGTGGTGTTTGGATTCACGTCGGGTTCACCAAATGATGCTCTGCAAAAAGGATTAGAAAATCTGTTTGATGGCAACACACACAAGAGCACAAGAAACAAATGTTAGTGTTAGCAACAAAAGATTATCCTAAACAGGCATATCAAGAGAGATATTAAGCATGAAATAGAAAGCATATAAACATAGAATAAAATAGCTAATCAAGATGCTCATAGTTGCTCCTCCCTTGTTCCTCTCCTCTCCAAGTCCCAAATGAGTGTAGCTCTCAGCTTTTAGCACTATCCATGGATGTCATATGGAGATTCAAGATGGTTGAATATGATAAGCAAATGCTATGCAAGTGTAGACAATGATGCTATGAGAAAGCTCTATGCTAATGCCAGTATAACAACAATACTCTAATGCTTCTCTTTTTGCTTGAGGAGAAGGGTTCTATTTATAGAAGAAATGGGGAAATGAAGGGTTAAGATTGAATGGTTTAATCAAGGGCCAAGTTTGAAAGTTGGGGATCCATGTGCACAATTGGCACCAATAAAATGGTGACAAGTGTCAACATAGAATTGGGTTGAGAGAAGAGGTTGGAGGCATTAAAGGCCTGAGAAGACCTCATGGTTATCTAGAGGCTAAGGGTCAAGTCCAAATTAAGATTACCCACTGGATTAAGAGTTAATCCAAGGATAAACCTTTGTGCAAATGTTTAAGAGATAATCATGGTCAAAGCATTAATGGCCTGATGAGACCTTTGGGTTGGGTAGAGGTTGAGTCAAAACAAATGTTTTAACCATGTGGGAGGGTTTGAGGTAACCATTAATGGTTATTGGAGACTTTGGGGATTAAGTGGTTGAAAGTTGAAAGCCTTCAATGGTTATCAAAGACTTTGAGCCATTTAGTGGTTGAAGTTTGAAAGCCTTCAATGGTTATCAAAGACTTTGAGCCATTTAGTGGTTGAAGGTTGAAAGCCTTTAATGGTTATCAAAGACTTTGAGGGTTTGAGAAGTGACTTCCCTTTTGCTTAGGAATGTGACAAAGTTTAGAGAAGGGGTTAGGTTATTTAGAAGTGGTTAGAAAATTCTAGAAGGGGTTTAGGCATGCAAGTGGATTTTGTAGGAAAATGCAAGTGGGAGAAATTTTGGTATTTTCAATTAAAATAAAATCATTTATTTCAATTAAATGGTGTAATTTGCATTTGGATAAATATTCAAATAAATATTAATTTATTTAAATGAGAAAAAGGAAGATAAAGCATTAAAATGCTTGAAGACTTTGAGAGAAACCATTAAAGGCTTGAAGACTTTAAGGAAAACCATTAAAGTCTTAAGAAGACTATAGAAGGAAGCCATCAAGTTTGAAGACTTTAAAACCATCAAGTTTGAATACTTTAAGGGAAACCATTAAAGGTTTCAAGTGGGTGAGGATAAATAGGATTTTAAATAAATAATTTATTTAAAATAGTTGTGCAACTTGCTTTTGTAGGAAAATACAAGTGGGTGGAGGATAAAGGTGATTTAAATAAATTATTTATTTAAAATAATTGTGCAACTTGCTTTTGTAGGAAAATACAAGTGGGTAGAGGATAAAGGTGATTTAAATAAATGTTAATTTATTTAAATGTGAGAGGTGGGATTTTGGTGGATTTAAATAAATATTAATTTATTTAAATGTGAGAGAAGATTTAATTAAACAAATATGATTTATTTATTTAATTAATGGTCCGAATTTGGTTAAGTGAATTAAATCAAATAAATTGAATAATTTATTTAATTAATAGGAGAAAAGGGTTAAGATGATTTAATTAATTCATTAATTGATGGTTAAATAATCAAATAAATACTAAGTATTCATTTAATTAAGTGGACAGATTTATGTGACTACAATTACTATTTCAACATTCTCATATGCAATTCATTTACTTATTCCCTTAGAATGATATGTAACTACATGATCATTGATGCACTCTATTCTAGGTTTAACCTCCTACTTAATGATCTAGGCCTCAATAATCAATCACAATGTCTCAATTACAATACACTCATAAGCCTCAATCTAAGGAATCATCTAGGCTACACACATCATTGCAATTACATGATTTACATAACAAGAGCATAGCTCATCCATCTACTACGTCTCCTATCATCATTACAAGAGTAATTTACATCTCATATAAATGATATCAAAATACATGAATCTGCTAGAGTAAAATCTATAATCCATCATGATGAAGAATCCACTTCTACACAAGAAAGAAAACCAACAAGGGGACAAAAAAAATAATGGTAAAAAGCACCAACCACCCAACCATGTGGAACCAAAGGAACCACCCTCGTGCTAGGAGATGACACAAGGTCCCAACACACACACTACATCTAGGTTGACACTATTGGCATTTGCATGAAGATTGCATTAATGAAGTTTAAGTGTGATGGTATGATGAAAGAACAAGGATCCGGTCAACTAATGAGAGGGGGGGTGAGTCAGTAGATAGAAAACTGTATAGACTTTCACCAATCTCAAAAACAACCTCTCAAAGCAAACTCTAAACTGACTAGTTTAAACACCGAACTTCAAATGCAATAATACTGACAAGTTAAATCAGTTGACTGTTATAATAGACTAACAGTAAAACATAGTTTGAAACTCTCAAAACCTTTTAACTGAATCATTCAAATACTTTACTGACAGTAGTTAAAACATATTTCAGATTATTGTCAGTTAACATAACATATTAAAGTGGATTTAGCAGTTAAGCAATTCAACCATAATAAACATAACCACAAAAACATTCATCACTTGACATAATATTGTTTGACGTGGAAACCCAAATGGGAAAAACCACGGTGGGGATGAATACCCACAAGTATTATGAACTCTTCTGAAGTTCGCCCTATTAGGAGCCAAGCCTGTTAAAGCTTTACAATAAGTCCTCTTAAGAACAAATCTTGTTAGGGACCACCCAATTAAGGGATTGACTATAATAACCTATTAGAAGAAATACCCTATAAGGAGTAACCTCAGTAGAGGATTTAAAATCTAAACTAATGGACCACCTAGTTAGAGGATTTGAATAACATTATGCTTGTTAGAGCTTACCTAGTTAGGGGATTTGACTGTTGTAATTGTTAGAAAACAACAGGGGTTTGTTGATCTATTTGAATAGCACTACACTTGCTTGTTCAGATCCTTTTCATGCTCCTATCTGCCTTTACACAAACTGTAGATAATTCATCTGGTTCATTAACCACACTCTCTTACTCTCAACTACAAATTGCCAACTCTTCAACAAAATAACTCATCGACCTTATAAACAAAACAATAGGTCAGTAACACATCACAAACCTAATTCTCTCATAGAGATTACAAATAAATCGGTTCAAGTATGACTGTTGGATTACATAATAATCATTGCACAACATTCAAGATATCCTTGACCGCTCCTTGATCACCACTTCATCGAACTCTGTAACTCATCACGCGGTTTACATTACATGCAATGAACTTGCTCATTCCCAAGACAAAAACCATTATCTCTACGCACCAAAAAATATTCTCATACGACATGCATATGTGACATAATCATTATCGCTCATCATTTAATCATAAACCAATACAACCGATTCACCAAACTTCATCGATTAGGGTTTATCTTATCAACAAGTAGGGTTTACCAGTTGATCTCACTTCTTCTCTAGTAATATTGGTTTCCTTCACTAGCTCTTCCTACCGGTTGCAGTTCCCTTCACTAGCTCTTCCTACCGGTTATAAAACAACATTATAACAACATTATTACCGGTTATAATTGACATCAATGACAACATAACATTTTATTAATGCAATCTTCATACAAATGCCAAAAAAGTGTTGCCATTGATGTCAATTGTAAACGGTAATGGAGTTGTTATGCAACAGGTCGTTGAGCAAGTGAAGGAAACCGGTATTACTATAGAAGTGGTGAGATCAACCAGTAACCCTACTTGTTGATATGCTAAACCCTAACCGATGGATCTTGGTGAATCGGTTGTGTTGATCTATGATCAAATGGTGATCAGAGATGATTACGTCGCGTGTGCATGATGCATGTGATGATTTTCAAAGTGGTTTTGGCACGTAGAGATAACTATTTTATCTTGGGAATGAGCGAGTACATTGCATGAAGTGGAAACCGCATGAGGAGTTACAGGATTCGATGAGCGGTGACATCCATGGTTAGGCTTAAATAATCTCCTAATTTATCACATAAAATTGATTTCACAAATTATGTCGTACTTCTAGGGATGACCATATCTGGATTAAGTACTGCCATAGCTTTTTTATATGACTCTTAAGTATAGATGAAACTCAACATGATTTCGATAGCAACAAGTTTCACGTACCTTATTTATGCATACAAAGCAAGGACGCAACCTCTCAAACATTCTTTGACATATTCTCACATCTAAAAATTCTTCCTTGAATGCTTCAAATAGTTCAGTTTGTGTTGGATCTACAAAATGTTTAGGATGTGAAATCTTCATACCGGTCTCTTCATCTTTCATTTGTATAGTGTCCCTTCTATTGGAAGAAACACGAGAGTGGTTGGTCCAATATTCAATGATTGTAAACTACATTTGAGTCTGTGCACTAATCCTTTATGCTTGCGGGTCTCGTCTCTATCTATCTCTTTGTCAGCATGGAATTTGCTTTCTGCTATTTGGTTCCTTGCAGCACGATCCCTCTCATTCATGTGTTCTTAATGAGAAACCCTAAATGTAGCCTTTATCTCCCAGAACAGACGTAATTTTACTCCCTATAACATGCTTCTCATCCTTGCTATTATCTTGCTTTCTGGGTTTTTTCGATAAAATTTTTCCCTCTAAAATATGTTTCTAGACGGTCAATGAATAGATTAATAATTATAATTTTTTTGAAAAAATACAGCAACCAATGAATAACTCAATAATTCCAAACATTAAAAAAACTATTACAAAAAAAGAGACAAGAATTTCAAAACAAAACAATCGCTTGATGGGCATTCCTATAGTAGACATTCATGCCTAATGGGGAAACATGCATACAGACATATGTTCATGCGAAGATGATTATAAGATCATCACAATACTTGAGAATACCCAATAGATATATGATTGCCAAAACCAGAGATAAGAGAGAAAATAAATGGACAAAGGGCAAGCTTACAACCTCAGACGAAGGAAATAAAGGGAAATCAAGAAGAGAAAAGAAGTAAAACAAAAAAGTGCAGATCTGAATCCATAGGGATGTTTTATATCCACAACGCACAATATGGCAAGATTTCGGGACTAAATTCTTCACAGTTAAAAAGACAAATAAAACTTACTGATATATTTTCAGAAAATTTACAGATAGTTAAAATGGAAGACTCGGCAATGCTAGAGCAAAACATATTTACAGAATCCAAGATTATGTAGGAGAAAGCCTCAAAACAATATCTGGTGCAAAAATTTCTTCTTCGTCTAATTCCGGTTGTTCTCTAGACTTTGTTTGATCAGTCTTATGAGACTTTATCTGCTTATGCATTCGTTGAATATTTCTAGCTATCTGATGAGTTTCAACTTCAACATATTGCACCTTTCCATTCATTAACATCAATCTTCTTGCCTTAAAATGAAATTGTCCTTTGAATTTATCAATCAATGCTACTAATTCATCTCTAGACAATTCAGGAAAATACTGAATGAAAATACTATCAATTATTTCTTGATCTTGTTCAACCGCCACTTTCTACTTATTTACAAAAATAGAATACAAAGAATCAAAAATATAATTTTTAAGATCCTGAGGTAATCGATTGTATTGACATAAATAGTTGATTACCTTTTGAACAATTTGTTCCTTCTGATCTTCATCAAATGAATTAAAACATTCTTTCACATTATCCAACCTATTCCTCCCTAATATTTTTATAGTCCTCTCAAATTCAGTTATAGGTTTGTAAGATAAAGCATTAATAGGAATACCCTGTTGTGAGGTGTCTTCTACTAGTTTGGCTTTCTTACCAGTTGCTTTCATTTTCTTGGGCTCCTCTTCAGTATCAATATCATCAGATTCTGCTTGAAGAATAAGTAACACTTTTAAATCTAGAAATATAAATTTAATAGGGGAGAGGACCCAATAGTTGTGCACCCTAACTTCGCACTTCTCAAAATCCTACGTGGAAATTTCAAATCACTCTGAATTTTTTACAACAATTTACTTGTCAAGTCCCCTACTTATAACTAAGGTTTCAGGGCCACATTAGCATTATTTTTTCCAAGGTGTCCAAAATAGCCCCCCCCCCCCCCCCCCGCAACCCAAAAAAACAGACCAATAGGTGTGCAAAAGGGTCCTAATACTTGTGCAGATGATGTGGCATCACATGATTGGTTACTTTTCACAACAAGTGGTATATTTCATTCAATTATTGGTACTTATCATACAACTATTGGTTCAATGTTGTACAAAAGTTGGACATTAAATCAACAAGTATGGGGGTATTAAATCAACTTCTTCTATCACAAGAATTGGAATGCACTCAACTAGTGGGTCCTTTCCCCTGTGTGATTTAAGTGTTCACTCAAATACATCATGAACTTGAGTTTGCTAAGCATTTCCTTTACGATAATGGCTCAAGACCATGTCATGTGATCCTCACACCCATGTGTTTTATGTGTTCGAAATACATAAAATGATGTTTGGGTGGGGGCTTGCATTTCATGTTTGTCATTACTTTCATAGAAATCTTGTTTTGTTGATAAGATAGGTCTATGGTGCTCTAAATCTTGGCTTTTCTTTACTTTTTCGTGCATTTTTTTCTTGCGTAATCATGAGGTGCCAGCATGTGGGCTAAGGGCTTGCATTCAAGAGCAGCAATTGGCCACCTTTCTTAAAAATGAAATGATTGTGGTATGCATGTTTTCAGTGCCAACGTGAATGATGGAAGTCCCTCGTAGCTTATGGAAGATTTGTGCAATTCATGGTTAGCAGTGGTCTTCATTGCACCATCGTTTGTATCTTTGAGTCTTGCACACCATTTTATGGAAGAGCACCAGATGATTTTTAAAATGGCAAGATGGGACTATCTGGCATGGGCTGTAAAGCACGATTTTAGTCATTATAGATGTTGCAATCATAACAAGGGACCCCTCATCGATTTTTTACACTAGTGAAATAGAGCATTGGTAGTCTACGCTGCATAGATAGAGCAAATATAGTGAATAGGGAACCAAAGTCCTCGAGGGTTCACCTGGACCAAAAATGATGAAATAGAGTAGATATACAATGAAAAAATAATACTATATATATATTCATCAAAATCTATTGTATCATTTAAGAACTTAAGATACCCGAAATTAAAATGGATGACTACTGAATCCTTTCCTTTACTTTAATTGTAATCCGCTAAATTTTCCTGCATCCAGATTTTGGTGTTTTTCGCTTCCATTTCTTCCCCAAAGCCCAAAATCCATCTAAGTTAAATTGGAGGATGTCGACAAGCATGACAGCTGGATGCCAAGTGGAGAGATTACATAGGTCGGTGGAGTGTGCATTGACGTAACAAATCTGCAAGCAGGTCGGCTTTAATGAGGTACCCGCAAGTCACGAAGGATGCCAGGAGATTGCGACTCCATGAAGGCAAGATGGCAAAGTGGTTGAACTGATCCTGCAAGAATATTTGATCTTCGTACTTTTTTGGTGAAGGAAACAGCAAAGCCATTAATGGCGAATGACAGAGAAAAGCAAAAAAGTGTGTTGCAGACCTCCAAATTTAGAAAACACACATTGGAATGTGAAGCTTGGCTGGTATTGATCGTTGTCATGAAGATCATATCCCTGAATTGTAGAAAGAAGATCGAATCAAATCTTATTGGTTTGTAGTTGGAGAAAGGAAAACCTAACACAACATTGTTGAATGGGGTTTTAGGCGGGAATCCAAGATGATAAATGGAGTAGCTCGAAACAGAAAATGATGATGCTTGAGGAGAAGAATAAATGTGAAAAGAGCTTGAGTACAGAGAAGGATCATCTCCCTTAGAATTTATTCTAAGGAAGTTGCAGAGTGAGTGTGCAAGCAAACTGGTGTGAGGGTTTAACCGGTTGTGATCGAGTACCAGTAAATTGTAGTAAGTTCAACAGTTGAGCTAACCGGTGGGTGTGATTGATCAAGAAGGCATCCCAGTGTGATGCAGTGTGTTGAGAGGCTATGAGAAAGAGAGAAGAGAGGCCAAGAAGTAGAAAGAGAAATTTGTTAACCGGTAGTGTGAGATCCAGTAAAGAAGAGAAGACTATTAACCGACAGAGACCTATTTGGTCAAGAGTTGCAGAACTCATTTGCAACAAGAAGCTATAACTATATCAAAATTGTATTTCAATATACATCACCAAGTTGGAGCTTGGTGCAGGGGTTGGTGCTCCTTGGGTTGGTGCCCTAAATCTTTGTAATTCAGTGTTTCATTTGTGAGGCTAGATTGGATCATTAGTCTCCAGCAACATTTCTCACCGAGGTTTTTCCCATATTGGATTTTCCTCTTATATTTGGTGTTGTGGGTTGCATTTGTGTGATTGTTCCTTTTTATATTCTCTTTTGTCTTACCGGTTTGATTGTTTAGAGCTTAGAATAACAATCAGTATTCTGAGATTGTTTAGAAAAAGGAAAAGATTACAAACCACTAATTCACCCCCCTCTCAGTGGTACATTGTGTTCAACAATTGGTATCAAAGCCTAGGTTCTCGGTTATTTTAAAACCTTGGGTAGATTATGGACTTAGAACACAATGGCAAGAAATGAGTCTGCTTCCTCAAAACCCCCCATGTTTGATGGATCTAACTATGCCTTTTGGAGTAGAAGAATGGAGACCTATATTTCCTCTCTTGGTTTTGATGTGTGGATGTCTGTCAAGAATGGGTATACTATCCCTAGTTTTCCTCCCATTGATCCTGATGCCAAGAAGGAGTATGAAAATAATGCAAAGGCTAAACATGCTATCTTGAGCGGGTTGTCTGATAATGAGTTTGTCAAGGTCATGCATTGTTCATTTGTCAAGGAGATTTGGGATAAAATTCACTAAGGGGCCAAGTTGAAGGCATCAAAATGAAGGATGATGAAAAGATTGCAAACTGCCTTCACAGATTTGATGAAACTGTGAATACAATCAAAGGACTTGGGGAAGAAATTGCAGATGAGATCTGTTGGTTCCCAAAATGGACGATGGGTTTACACTGCTATAGGGCAGAGACCAAGTTGATTTCCTCCAAATATCTATGGAGAGCCACCTCTAACTATCAATATCTATCGGGCTTGGACCAACAATAACAAGGACAAAAATTCCTTTTGCACTTAAGGCTCTGCAGAACCAAGGAGGGTGATCCCTTTAGTAAGATCTCTTGCTCTCTGCACGATACTCAGGAACTTACTGAAACAAAGCAGATTATCTCATAATACTCGACAGGAAGGCAAAATGCTCAAGGATGGCAAATCCTTCAGTGATCGTCAACCTTAAGCTGGAGTATGAGAGAGGGTGGGATGACTTTCAAAAAATACATAAAACTTAGCAAATGATATTCTGATATTTATAAGATTCGTTATGAGAAATCATAAAGAAGATAAAACGGAAGCTGAAAACGTAATGACATTTGCTAGCGAATACCAGTGCCTTGTTCATTTGGGTTACAGAGTCTATGAAAAGTGTTACTAAAAAATCTGATAAAATTTCATCTAATAGCTGGTTTAGCCTAAAACAATATTGCCTTACAATATTGTTATGCTTACAATCCTTCACCTGAACTGCTTATCAAATCCTATGGCAAGCCTTATTTTCTTTGTAATCTCATTCGAGCATTTTAATTAACCCCTTGGACTAAAGCATTGAATGGAAGAATACATACATCATAACAATGCAACAAACAAACGAAACCCTTGATCCCATTTGCTTAAAAGAAGATAAAATCGCACACAAGAGAGTAAAGATTAGGAAAATATATTTGCATTAATATCATAAGCTATCTTTTATCAAATGATCGCCAACAAATTCAAATACAGAATAACCCACTTGAAAAAGGGAACTTGGAACTGTTCTATTACTTTTTTGCTCTGCAAAATAACATTACAGTCCCTGTTATTTCCTATGACTCTCTAGAACTACCTGGAACCTAACACTGTAGAACAGATCTATTTTACAGAGATCTTTCTCAGAAATTTTGGACCCTAACTAATGGCCTTGAATTCCCTTTTATAGAAGACAAGGGAGCAACAAGCTTCAGGCCAAAAGACACTTGTCAACAACAGATTCATTCTTTGATAATTAGCCCTAAAAAACCATATACAATTATGTTTCAAAAACGTTCACATATCCATGCGCTGGTACCTATGAATCATCGTTCTTAACTAAAAATTGGTAAGGAAAAAAATGTTTGAACCATGTCGTTATCGCCCTAACACCTTCAGATGGAGTGTGAGATGTTGTATTTTATCCTATAGAGTATTTCCCTTCCTTAGAAAGGAAACGGGATCTCGGCAAGAGGTAAAGTCACCCCTAAACTAGAGGAAGAGCTTCAACCTTCATGCCCAGGATCAGAGGCAATGGGAGGGGGAGTTAGAGAACATAATATGCTGGGGAGGGGTTGCATTGTTGGTGCTCCCTACCCAGACATGTTTCTTTTTCATTCCTCTATGGGCTCTCTCTCAGAACCCCCTACCACCTAGTGACTGAGTAGACACAGAAGTTGTGCCATGAGTGGCCTTTCTTCATAAGAAAAGGCTTTCATTCCCCCTCTGGAAATCCTCCCCACTTTCACATCCCCTATGACAATAGACATACTCACACATGAGAGAAAAAAAATCCATCTGGTATCATAGAGTCTATTGCAACTCCATCTACAAGCTTGCTCAAACATCATTTCCTCTGCAGAAGGAAAAACTGCATTTAGAAATGAAAAGGCTTCATACTCTTCTACCAATTTGATCACCACCTTGTTGTATTTATAATTTAACAATACTTCATCAAGTAGTGCCTATTCTTGAAACATCATCACTTTGGTGTTCTCAATTTACTCTGCCAGCTATGGAAACTAGAATTCATTCATATCACATCTATTGCATTCTTTTGTCAAGGTCCATCTAATGCGAGTGATTTTATCCTGATCTTATTCCTTTCTCAGTGTACAGTCTTCTGCTTTAGGATCTCTACCAACAAACAAATCTCTAAATTCATCAGAGAATTCATGATCCATCACACTTGAACTAGGAAGCTTATCCAAATCCTTTCACATCTCCAGGCTATCATCTTCGACTGTCTAATCAATCCTAAATCGATAAGTCTGAATCCCATTCATTCTGCCTTTTCCCATGAGCTACGACTAGTGCCTCCAAAATCTCTCCTAACTTCTCATTTGAAACTCAACCACAGATCTTATCCAACTTGGCAAATCTAACGGTCATTTCTTGCCGACTTAGCACTTTGACTTTCCATCTGTATCTGTGGACCCACAAAACCCTAACTGAACAGTGCCATATCATCCTTTGACCAAAATGTGTCAGCAACCTCTCCGTAGGTCCTGATCAGCCTGGGACACGTGGCATCATCTTGTGATGTCGCAGTCCATAATCTCCCAGCAACTTCCATCGCGGGAATACGAGGGTCATTTGATCTATTCAATCTTTACCGCTTTGCATACTGCCCGTTACCTCTTCCAGGACTTAGAAGTTGAGCACCTTTTAACTCGAGATAAAACATCTCCATTCATTCTGAGCACATTCAAATTGATGGGACTATTAGTAGATCGGCCTTTACCGCCTGCAAACTGGTATCACAATGCTTTTGACCAGTTACACTGCTAACCCTGTCGGTTTCCGTTGATAACACGCGACACAATCTCGCGATATCGCGATCATTAAAATCCTCGCACCTTTGATCACGGGGAAGCGCTATCCGTTTGATCCATCCTATCTTTACCAAACAGTTGGAGTACTTAGGATTCTTCAGACTTAGGAAAATACAAGCACAGGCATAAATATTTTAAAAGGAGACCGGCAATAGGAATGTTATGCGCATGACTTAGGGAAATTATTATTTCACAAACCAGTTGATCATCACTTAATGCCTAGGAAATAAGATGGCCCCACTCATGGAAAGGGTACCCATGACTTTGAGTGGGAAAAAAGTAACAACGGAATATATCATTGCTAGGGTTTTCTTCACAAAATGAAATCAGATTTTGATAAACCCTAAACCCTAGACCTTGGATCGTTCATAGAGGATACAAGTAAAACCTGAAAATCAATTTTTTGAGATAAAAAATTGGAAAATTCATGCAATCAATTTTCAGAGCTATCAAGATCCTTGTCAAGAAGGTACTTAGGTCTCTTGCACCTAAGTATGAAACAAAGGTTTCTGCCATAGAAGAAGCCAAGGATCTGAAGATCTTTACAATGGATGAGCATTTTGGGTCACTAACAACCTATGAAATGAGAACAACCGATGATGCATCCTTAAGGAAAGAGGCAGCATTCAACACCACCTAGAAGTGAAAAGAAGTAGGTGCTCACAAGATACAGTGAAGACTCTGATACAGAGGTAGCAAACTTTGTCAAAAAACTCAAATGAGGATCCAGCAAGTATAAAGGAAAGCTACCACTCAAATGTTTCAACTGTGGTAAAGTTGGACACATTGTTGCAAAATGTCCCTATAATGAAACCGGTGGAGATGAGTTAAGAGGGTTCAACAGATCTGCTAGCAAAGATAAAGAAAGAAATGTCTACCAGCAAGGAAGAAGAGGCTACCAGAAGAAGAAGAACCTCTATACTATTGAGGATGATGCCATAGATGAAGAAAGTGCATCAAAAGATGAATACCATGAGAATCACATAAAATTTAATCTCTTTATGGCACTTGATGAACCGGTTGGTGAAGATGAGGAAAAAGAGGATATTGAGGCTGAAGTGGATTTAGAAGGTGAGCTTATAAGTGCTCTCGAGGAACTGATTAAAACAAGAAGAGAACTCAAGAAGGTCAAGCTTGTTGTAATAGATGAACAAGGTCTCTTGAAGAAATCCCTAGATGAGTCCAGTCAAGTTATATCTGACTTGAAACTGTAGCTAGAAGAAACCAAGAGGATATGTGAAGTTACATCCTCTGATCTGATGAAGAAGGAAAAGGAGCATCAAGATCTGGAAGCAGAAATAGTGAAACTCAGTAAGGAGCTTCAAGAAAGTAACGAAGAAATAAAAGTGAGGAGGAAATATGAAGGTAGCACCAAAGCCTTAGACAATTTGTTGAGCAAACAAAAGCAATCCAAAGATATCGATGGCTTAGGCTTTGAAGAAGGTCAAAGTTCAAACAGAAAAAGACACATCTGCTAAAGAAATACAGTTCACCTCTTCAAATGAAGGTGAAGAGAAGAAGGCATTCATTGTAAGCAAGGATACTGGTAAAAAGACATATGCAGATGTTGTTGGAAATCACCACACAAACCGGTATACACAAGCAGTGAACCAGAGGCCACACTTATTGTACCGACATGCAAATCCAAGGAGAAAGGAAAGAGTTGACCATGAAGGATTCACCAGAGTCAACAACACGAAGGGAAGACCACCAATGAGGTAGTCATTTGCAGGACCAATGCAACCTAACCGGTAGGTTTCAAACTTTCGTGGTTATTATTACTGGTGTAACAAATTTGGGCATAAAATAGTTGACTGTAGATTAACCAATAAGCTCTCTATGAGTTATGAAAGTACAAATCCCTTTAATGCACTCTGGGATATGAATGTTGTCTGTTATCAGTGCAATGGATATGGTCATAAGAGTTTTGAATGTAGGAAGTATAAATTGGTGCCCTACAATAATTTTAAAGATTCATCTTTAAATAAAAATATGAAATGCTATAACTGTCAAGAGTTTGGACATATAGCAAAGTTTTGTAAAAATAGGAAGATCAAGTAGAAGAAGACAAATCTTGATCTAGAACTGGTAGTTGTACCGGAGCACAAAATAGCAGTTGACAAGAAGAAGGAAACCAAACCGGTATGGGTTGAGAAAGAAAAAGAAAAGGCAGAATCAAGTCTGATAGTGCAAACTGCCTTACATGTTGAAAGGAAAAATCTATGGGTTGTACATAGTGGTTGTTCCAACCATATGACCAGTGATAAAAAAGAAATTTGTCAAACTTGAAGACTGGAATGGTGGTTTAGTAAGATTCAGAGACAACTCATCCATCAAAATAAAGGGGAAAGGTACTCTAAATATTGATGGAAAATTGAAGGCATGTGATGTATATTATGTGGAAGGCCTAAAGCACAATTTGTTGAGTGTGAGTCAGATGACAAAGGTTATAAATTCACCTTTGACTCAACCGGTTGTCAGTTAAAGAAAGGGAGTACTGGTTAGGTTGTGGCAGAAGGAAAAAGAACAGATGGAAATGTTTACAACTTGAAGGAATGCTATGAGTCCCAATACATGATAGGACAAGTTGATGAAAGCTGGTCGTGGCACCGAAGACTAGGCCACTTAAACTTTGATAACTTAGTTACAGTAAGCAGAAAGGGGTGTGTGAGGAATATTCCACCCATCATCAAACCGATAAGCACATTTTGTGATGAATGTGTGAAAGGAAAGAAAACTAAGGTGAGCTTCTGGACAAAAGAGCACAACACCTCAAGACCACTTGAAATTGTGTATACAGATCTATGTGGTCCAACTAGGACAAGAACACTTGTCGGTGAAAGATATTTTATGCTCTTTATTGATGATTATTCAAGAATGACATGGGTCACTTTCCTGCAAGATAAGTCACAAGCATTTGACAAATTTAAGATCTTTAGGAAGATGGTGGAGAAGGAAAGTGGGTGCAAGCTAAAATATCTAAGATCAGACCGGAGTGGAGAGTTCACATCAAATGATTTTAAAGATTATTATGAAAAACATGGAATTAGAAGGCAATACTCAACCCCTAGGACACCACGGAAAAATGGTGTGGTAGAAAGGAAGAACATTACAGTTAAGGAGATTGATAGAACCATGTTAAATGAGGCTAGTCTACCAAACACATATTGGAAGGAAGTTGTTCATACTACTGCATATACCTTGAATCGGGTCCAACTAAGAACAAACAACAGAATGACACCTTATGAGTTGTGGTATGACCAGAAACCATCAGTCAAATATTTCAAAGTATTTGGAAGCAAATGTTTTATCAAGAAGACATGGATGGTCTAGGTAGTTTTGACTCCAGGAGTGATGAAGAAATCTTCCTTGGTTACTCATCTAATAGCAAGGCCTACAAATTCTACAACAAAAGACTAAGACAAGTCATTGAGAGTGTGCATGTAAAAGTTGATGAGGATATGCAACAAGGAAGTCAACCATAGGTAAATCGGTATGATGATTTCGATGATGAAGGTGAGGAAGCTCAGTCAGACAATGAACCAGAAGAAGTATCCAAAAAGGCTCCCAACCGGTATGTACAAATGAATCACCCGAAAGAACAAATTCTAGGAAATAAGAGTGATGGTGTGCAGACTAGAAGAAGACTTGCCCAGAATGATGAACAAGTCAACTTCTACCTCATGACTAAAGTAGAACCTAAAACATTAAATGAGGCAAGCAAAAGACAAGAATGGATGGATGCCATGGAAGAATAACTGTAACAGATTGAGAAGAACAAGACTTGGGAATTAGTCCCTAGACTGGAAGACAAGAACATCATTGGCACTAAATGGGTCTATTGGAATAAGATGAATGAGAAAGGTAAAATTGTTAGCCATAAAGATAAACAGGTGTGCAAAGGATACTCTCAGGTAGAGGGAATTGATTTTGAAGAAACATTTGCATTGGTAGCTAGATTAGAAGTAATTAAGATGTTTCTAGCCTTTTTTGCCTACAAGGGTTATAAATTATATTAGATGGATGTAAAATCTGCCTTCCTAAATGGAAATTTGGAAGAAGAAGTGTACATGGAGCAACTGGAAGGGTTTCTACTACATGATGGTGAAACCTTTGTGTGCCGGTTGAAGAAGGCTTTATATGGCTTAAAGCAAGCTCCTAGAACATGGTATTCAAGATTGGATCAATACCTAAAGGAGCGAGGATTTAAAAAGGGGAGTGCTGACAATAATTTATACATAAAGAAAGATGGAAACCACATGATCATTGTGGTTGTGTATGTAGATGACATTATTTTTGGAGGCAATAAGGACACCCTTTGCAAAGAATATGCTGATCAAATGCAGTTAGAATTTGAGATGTCAATGTTTGGTGAATTGACATACTTCCTTGGTTTGCATATATTACCAGAAAGATAAGGGATTTTTTTTCTCACAAACCAAGTATGCAAAGGATATGTTGAAGAAATTTTAACTGGAGGATTGTAAACTGGTAAGTACCCCCATGGTGACCAGAATCGAATTAAGCATGAATGATAAATCACCAGTGGTGGATCAGACATTGTATAGATCCATGATAGGAAGTCTATTTTATCTAACTGCTTCTAGACCGGATATAGTATAGGCAGTGTGCATGGTGGCCAGATTTCAAGTTGCACCTAAGCAGTCACACATGAATGTTGTAAGCAAAATAATTAGGTATCTTCGAGGAACACTCAGTTATGGATTGTGGTACCCTAAACAAGGGGAATTCATCTTGGAAGCATACACTAATGCTAATTGGGCATGATTCATTGATGACTGGAAGAGAATAAGTGGTGGTGCATTCTTCCTAGGCGACCGGTTGGTCTCATGGCATAGCAAGAAGTAGGACTCGATCTCTCTATCAACTGCTGAAGCAGAATACATTGTTGCTGCTACATGCTGCTCTTAGGTGCTTTGGATGAAGCCGACCCTCAAAGACATATAGGTGGACATCACTGATCCTATTCTCATCTGGTGTGATAATTCAAGTGCAATCAACATAGATAAGAATCCAGTGATGCATTCTAGAACAAAGCACATTGCCATCAAGTATCATTTTATCAGAGAGAAGGTTGAAGGACAACAAATAAGGATGGATTATGTCCCTACCAGAGAACAAGTAGCAGACATTTTCACCAAACCATTACCGGTAAGCACCTTTGAGTACCTACAACACAAGTTGGGAGTTGTGTCATTTGCCTTATGCACTTAAGAAAGGAAGGTTTGATATGGTTCAGGGGGAGTTCATAACAACATCTATAGCTCTTGAACCACATATTAGTATCATCTGCAATAATTGGTAGCAGGGAAATGGGGAGCTTGGTATGGATCAAAGGAGGAGTGGACGGTACCCTTTGTCACTATGTCAAAGGGGTAGAAATGTATCAGAATGAAGTGTCTTGCAGTAAGTTGATATCAATGTCAAAGGGGCAGATTGTTGGGATTATTGACATTAAGTTGTCATTGATGTCAACCGGTTTGGCAAGGTCACCGGTAAGTAAGATGTGGTGACCGATATGATGGCAATACACATGAAAGTGAGTAGACAAAAAAAGGCTTACCGATAAGGCATAAACCGGGATGAAGTTTGCTTGTTTGTTATGAAGGTACAACAACCGGTAAGCAAAATAGAGAGGATGTTTGATGGTCCTACAAGTAAGGTGATCTATATCGGTAGTCTACCTTGGTCGACAAAGAATGGAAAGCCGACATAGGAATCCAAGCAGAAGTGGATGTCAACAAACATAATAGCTGGATGCTAAGTGGAGAGATTGCATAAGTTGATGGAGTGTGCATCGACATAACAAGTCTGCAAGCAGGTCAGCTTTAATGAGGTACCCAAAAGTCATGGAAGATGTCAGGAGATTGCAGCTCTAGGAAGGCAAGCTGGCAAACCGGCTGAACTGATCCTACAAGAAGATTTGATCTTTGTACTTGTTTGGTGAAGGAAATAGAAAAGCCATTAATGGCGTATGACAGAGAAAAGCATAAAAGCGTGTTGCAGAGCTCCAGAATTAGAAAATGCACATTGGAATGTGAAGCTTGGCTGGTATTGATCATTGTCATGAAGATCATATCCCTGAAAGGTAAAAAGTAGATCGAATCAAATCTTATTGGGTTGTAGTAGAAAGCAAAACCTAACATGGAATTGTTGAATGGGGTTTTACGCGGGAATCCAAGATGATAAATGGAGTAGCTTGAAATAGAAAATGATGATGATTGAGGAGAAGAATAGGTGTGAAAAGAGCTTGAGTACAGAGAAGGATCATCTCCCTTAGAATTTATTCTAAGGAAGTTGCAGAGTGAGTGTGCAAGCAAACCGGTGTGAGGGTTTAACCGGTAAACTTTAGCAGGTTCAACAGTCGAGCTAACCGGTGAGGTGTGATTGATCAAGAAGGCATCCCAGTGTGATGCAGTGTGTTGAGAGGCTATGAGAAAGAGAGAAGAGAGGCCAAGAAGTAGAAAGAGAAATTTGTTAACCAATAGTGTGAGATCCAGTAAAGAAGAGAAGACTGTTAACCAGCAGAGACCTATTTGGTCAAGAGTTGCAAAACTCATTTGCTACAAGAAGCTATAACTATATCAAAATTGTATTTCAATATACATCACCAAGTTGGATCTTGGTGCAGGGGTTGGTGCCCTAAATCAGAAGGGGTTGGTTCTCCTTGGGTTTGTGCCCTAAATCTTTGTAATTCAGTGTTTCATTTGTGAGGTTGGATTGGAGTAGTAGTCTCCAGCAACATTTCTCACCGAGGTTTTTCCCATATTAGATTTTCCTCATATATATGGTGTTGTGGGTTGCATTTGTGTGATTGTCCCTTTTGATATTCTCTTATTGGTTTGATTGTTTAGAGCTTAGGATAACAATCAGTATTATGAGGTTGTTTAGAAAAGGGAAAAGATTAGGAACCACTAATTCCCCCCCCTCTCAGTGGTACATTGTGTTTAACATGTGTGTGTGTGTGTGTGTGTGTGTGTGTGTGTGTTCAAGGGAAAAGATTAGGAACCACTGATTCACCCCCTCTTAGTGGTACATTGCTCTTAGTGGTACATTGTGTTCAACATATATATATGTGTGTGTGTGTGTGTGTGTGTGTGTGTGTGTGTGTGTGTGTGTGTGTGTGTGTGTATGTATATGTATACATATACATATACATATATATGTGTGTGTGTGTATATGTATATGTATACATATACATAGACATATATGTGTGTATGTATGTATATGTATACATATACATATACATATATGTGTGTGTGTGTATATGTGTATATATATACATATATATGTACACATATATGTATATATGTATATATATCTATATATACATATATGTGTACATATATTTATGTATATGTATGTAAATGTATACATATACATAAATATATGTACACATATATGTATATATGTACACATATATGTATATATGTATATATGTACACATATATGTATATAAATGTAGCGTCATAAAATTGCGACCTCAGCAATTTTGACCGCATTGTAGGTCCTCACCTATGCTATTGCATCTCTCTGCTTGATCAAGACCCCTCTTTGTGCCTTCATCCTGAGTCTCCTCTTGTTTTAGCCCACATACCACCTTGTGACCTTATTCAGGCCCCAAGATAGGACAAGATAGGGGCGTGGTTCCCTTGTCCTCCCTCTTAGGGTGGCCCTAAGATAGGTCCATCTGACCCGTAAGCATAGTTTACTCTCCAGGGATTTAAATTCTTCTTTGTCAGCCTTCGGTGAGATGAAGATTAATCCTCTTAGGCATGTATAAAAGGAGACATAATTCCCTCATTCGACATACACAAGATATACTTGAATAACAGATGATAAGAAAAACTCAAGCGAAAGGTCTTCATCAAGCATTCAAGTCCTCAATCATACATCAAGTTCTCTTCTTCATGTGTCTTCTTCATTCATCCATTGGAGAAACATTACAACATTCATTTGCAAGCATGTGTGTGTGTGTGTGTGTGTTAAGGTTTTGTCATGTTACATGTCATTTTATGCAACACTTGTGATTACATTCAAGAAGAAAAGAAATCATCATCAATAAATTACAGATCTACAAGGTATACATTTCCATCATTTACATTTAAGCATTTGCAATTAATTTATTTCAAGGTTGATTCCTCAACCGGGGTTTGATTGAGGCAAACCCCTATCCACAACCCTTCTTCCCTTCTTTTCTATGTGTAGGTTGCAGGTGCGCAGCTATAATTGCAGGTTTGGACTCCATTTGCAGAGACGGAAAAACCCTTTTCGATGCGCGGATTTTTCGGAGGACCAAGTACAATTTCAACTTGGTCCCGACAACTTTTCTCCAAATTTGTAGGGAAAATCCATATCAGTCTAAATATCTCACATCTGAAGTTACAACACAATACCAAACCAGTAGCTCTTGATTTCATCCATTTTATCTCTCTTTTCTACATACTCAACAAGTCAACTCTCCGATTTAAAAAAGAGGGGGAATTGCATTCTAACCCTTGCAATCCACTTGGTATTCATATCCTTATTTCTCTTGGATTTGGATCTAGTGGATTCAAGCCCCTCTTTTGAATGTAAAGTATCTCCCAAGTGAAAATCATCCTAGTGACTTCCTTTCTCTCTCCTAGGTGGGGAGTCACTAGGGTTCAATTTTCCACTTTACATTTTGGTGAACCTGAC
Organism: Cryptomeria japonica; assembly: GCF_030272615.1. Lineage (NCBI taxonomy): Eukaryota > Viridiplantae > Streptophyta > Pinopsida > Cupressales > Cupressaceae > Cryptomeria > Cryptomeria japonica. Next base: position 502,715,254 of record NC_081407.1, on the reverse strand, counting down.
GTCTTACACTTTAATTCTGATTTCTTATTGTTGGATCTAAATTATTGCAATATGAATTACACAATTTCATTTCCAAGTTTGATCTTTTTACAAAATTTAGAGGTTAATTGCATAGAAACCCTAATTTTTCATTTTGACAAAATTGAGCTTGTGAAGTGTAGCATTTTAGTTTCTTTTGTTTCAGATCTGATTTCTATTTCAAAATTGCAATTCAAATCTATCTTTTCATTTTGAAAAATTAAGTGGTTAAAAAGTGAAACCCTAATCTTTAAGAATCTCATATTTCGACCTTTGACTACCAATTTGACCATTCTAGACATCTCCAAACCAGTTGTTTTTGTGGATTCTGTAATAAAATAATTTCTATCATTCCTGAAAATTTTAGAAAAAGTTGGTGTTGAACACAAAGTACCATTGAGAGGGGGGTGAATCAGTGGTTCCTAATCTTTTTGACTTTTAGAGCTACTTCAGAATATCGATTGTTTACCTTAAGCACTAAACAATCAACCAGTAAAGCAAATGAGGAAACCAAAAGGACAAACACACAAATGCAACTCACAACACCAGATGTACAAGGAAAACCCAATATGGGAAAAACCTTGGTCAGAAATGTTGCTGGAGGCTACTGCTCCAATCCAGCCTCGCAATTAAAACACTGAAATACAAAGATTTAGGGCACCAACCCCTACTGATTTAGGGCATCGACCCAAGGAGTACCAACCCCTGCACCAAGCTCCAACTTGGTGATGTATAATGAAATATAATTGAGATATAGCTATGGCTTCTTGTTGCAAATGAGTTCTGCAACTCTTGATCAAATATGTTACTGTTAGTTGACAGTCTTCTCTTCTTTATTGGATCTCACATTGTCGGTTGTGAGATCACTTTCTCTGATTCTAGGCCTCTCTTCTCTCTCTCTCACACAGTCTCACAACTCACTGTGTCACACTTGGATACCGCCTTGCTCAACCACTCCTCACCGGTTTGCTCAACTGTTGAACCTGCTACATTTATACCGGTACTCTATCACTCCTCACCGTTTTGCTCAACTGTTGAACCTGCTACATTTATACCAGTACTCTATCACTATCGGCTAAACCCTCTCACTGGTATGCTTGTTGACTCACTCTACAACTTTCTTAGAATAAATTCTAAGGAAGATGATTCTTATATGCACTCAAGCTCTCTTCACTCTTCTTCTCCTCCTCAAGTATCATCATCTTCTGTTTTGATCTCATGTATATATAATCATGGATTCCTGCCAAGAATGCACTCAAACACTACTGTGTTAGGTTTTCTTTTTCCCACTCAATATGAATCCCCTTTGATTTGATCTACTTTTTAGGGATATGATCTTTATGACAACAATCAATCACTAACAGAACTTCACATTCCAATGTGCTTTTTCTAAATCTGGAGGTCTACACCATGCTTTTCTGCTTTTCTCTATCACTCACCATTAATGGCTTTGTTGTTTCCTTCACCTAATAGGTACGAAGATCAAATCTTCTTGCAAGATCAGTGTGATTGCTTTTCCAGCTTGCCTTCCTCGAGCCGCAATCTTTTGGCATACTTTGTGACTTGCGGGTTCCTCATAAAAGATGACCTACTTGCAGATTTGTTACATCGATGCACAGTCCACCGACCTGTGCAATGCCTTCGCCTGGCATCTAGCTGTCATGCTTGTCGACATCCACCTTTTCTTGGATTCCTATGTCGGTTTGACATTCTTTATCGTTCAAGGTTGACTACCGGTTTAGCTTATCTTACCGATATGACCATCAACCATCCTTTTTGTTTTGTTCACCGGTTGTTGTGCCTTCATAACACACAAACAACCTTCATCCCAGTTTATTCCTTTTCAGATAGATGACACAAGTCACATTTACTGGTAGCCTTTCTTCTATCTACACACTCTCATATGTATTGTCATCATACCGAACACCTTGCCAACCCGGTTGACATCAATGACAACTTAATGCCAAAATGCCAACAATCTCCCCCTTTGGCATTGATGTCAACTTACTGCAACAAGACACTTCATAACGGTACATTTCTCCCCCTTTGACACAATGACAAAGGGTACTATACTCTCCCCATTAGATCCATACGAAGCTCCCCCTTAGACTACTACGAGCTCCCTCTGAACCACGTAAATCCTTCTTTTCTCAAGTGCATAAGTCAGATGACACAACTCCCAACTTATGTCTTAGATACTCAAAGGTGCTTATCGGTAATGGTTTAGTGAAAATATCTGCTACTTGTTACCCAGTAGGAACATAATCCATCCTTACTTCCTATCCTTCAACCTTCTCTCTGAGAAAATGATACTTGATAGCAATGTGCTTTGTTCTAGAATGCATCACTGAATTCTTTGCTATGTTGATTGCACTCGAATTATCACGCCTAATGAGTATAGGATATGTGATGTCCACCTGTATGTCTTTCAGGGTCTTCTTCATCCAAAGCACTTGAGAGCAGCAACAATATATTCTACTTCAGCAGTTGATAGAGAGACTGAGTCCTACTTCTTGCTATGCCATGAGACTAACCGATCACCTAAGAAGAATGCACCACCACTTGTGCTCTTCCGATCATCAATGCATCCTGCCCAATCAGCATCAGTATATGCTTCCAAGATGAATTCCCCTCGTTTAGGGTACCACAATCCATAACTGAGTGTCCCTTGTAGGTACCTAAAGATTCTGCTTACAACATTCATATGTGACTGCTTAGGTGCAGCTTGGAATCTGGTCACCATGCACATTGCCTGGACTATATCCGGTCTAGAAGTAGTTAGATACAATAGGTTGCCTATCATGAATCTATACAAAGTCTAATCCACCATCGGTGATTCATCATCCTTGCTTAATTTACTTTTGGTCACCATGGGGGTACTTACAGTTTTGCAATCCTCCAGTTGAAATTTCTTCAACATTTCCTTTACATACTTGATTTGTGAGATAAAGATTCCGTTATCTTGTTGTAGTATCTACAAACCAAGGAAGTGTGTCAATTCACCAAGCATTGACATCTCAAATTCTACCTGCATCTGATCAGCAAATTCTTTGCAGAGGGTGTCGTTGTTGCCTCCAAAGATAATGCCATCTACATACACAACCATAATGATCATGTGGTTTCCATCTTTCTTTATGTACAAATTGCTATCAACGCTCCTCTTTTTGAATTCCTTCTCCTTCAATTACTAATCTAATCTTGAATACCATGCTCTAGGAGCTTGCTTTAAACCATACAGGGCCTTTTTCAATCAGCACATAAATGTTTCATTATCATGTAGAAAAAACCCTTCTGATTGCTCCATGTACACTTCTTCTTCCAAATTTCCATTTAGGAAGGAAGATTTTACATCCATTTTATATACTTTATAACCCTTGTAGGCAGAGAAGGCTAGAAACATTCTAATTGCTTCTAATCTAGCTACTGGTGCAAATGTTTCTTCAAAGTCAATTCCCTCTACCTTAGAGTATCCTTTGCACACAAGTCTAGCTTTGTGTCTAACAATTTTACCTTCTTCGTTCATATTATTCCGGTAGACCCATTTAGTGCCAATGATGTTCTTGTCTTCTAGTCTAGGGACTAATTCCCAAGTCTTGTTCTTCTCAATCTGTTGCAGTTCTTCTTCCATGGCATCCATCCATTCTTGTCTTTTGCTAGCCTCATTAAATGTTTTAGGTTCTATTTCAGTCATGAGGTAGAAGTTGACTTGTTCATCATTCCAGGCAAGTCTTCTTCTAGTCTACACACCATTACTCTTATTTCCCAAAATTTGCTCTTCCGGGTGATTCAACTACACATATCGGTTGGGAGCCTTCTTGGATGCTTCTTCTGGTTCATTGTTTGACTGAGCTTCCTTTCCTTCATCACCAGAATCATCATACCGGTTCACCTGTGGTTGAATTCCTTTGTGCACATCCTCATCAACTTTTACATGCACACTATCAATGACTCTTCTTAGTCTTTTATTGTTGCATTTGTAGGCCTTGTTGTTAGATGAGTAACCAAGGAAGATTCCTTCATCACTCCTGGAGTCAAATCTTCCTATACCATCCATATCTCTCTTGATAAAGCATTTACTTCCAAATACTTTGAAGTATTTGACTGATGCCTTTCGGTCATACCACAACTCATAAGGTGTCATTCTGTTGTTTGTTCTTAATTGAACCCAGTTCAAAGTATATGTTGCAATATGAACAACTTCCTCCCAATATGTATCTGGCATACTGGCCTCATTTAACATGGTTTTGGCCATCCCCTTAACTGTCTTGTTCTTTATTTCCACAACACCATTTTGTTGTGGTGTCCTAGGGGCTGAGTATTGCCTTCTAATTCCATGTATTTCACAATAATCTTCAAATTCATTTGATGTGAACTCTCCACCCCTGTCTAATCTTAGGCATTTTAGCTTGCACCCACTTTCTTTCTCCACCATCTTTTTAAATATCTTGAATCTGTCAAATGCTTGTGACTTGTCTTGCAGGAATGTGACCCATGCCATTCTTGAGTAATCATCAATAAAGAGCATAAAATATCTTTCACCGGCCAGAGCTCTTGTCCTAGTTGGACCACACAGATTTGTATGTACAATCTCAAGTGGTTTGGAGGTGTTGTGCTCTTTTGTCCTGAAACTCGCCTTAGTTTGCTTTCCTTTCACACATTCATCACAAAATGTGCTTACCGGTTTGATGATGGGTGGAATATTCATCACACACCCATTTCTGCTCACTACAACTAAGTTATCAAAGTTTATGTGGTCTAATCTTCTGTGCCACAGTCAGCTTTCATCAACCTGTCCTATCATGCATTGGGACTCATAGCATTCATTCCTTCAAATTATAAATATTGTCATCTATTCTCTTTCCTTCTACCACAACCTGACCGGTACTGTCTTTCTTTATCTGGCAACCAGTTGAGTCAAAGGTGAATTTATAACCTTTATCACACATCTGACTCACACTCAGCAGATTGTGTTTTAGGCCTTCCACATAATATACATCATGTGCCTTCAAATTTTCATCAATACTTAGAGTACCTTTTCCCTTTATTTTGATGGAAGAGTTGTCTCCAAATCTTATTGAACCACCATTCCAGTCTTCAAGTTTGATAAATTTCCTTTTATCACCAGTCATGTGGTGGAACAACCACTATCTACAACCCACATATTTTTCCTTTCAACATGTAAGGCAATTTGCACTATCAGACTTGATTCTGCCTTTTCCTTTTCTTTCTCAACCCATGCCGGTTTGGTTTCCTTGTTGTTGCCAGCTGCCATTTTGTGCTTAGGTTCAACTACCAGTTCTTGATCAAGATTTGTCTTCTTTTTCTTGATCTTCCTATTTTTACAAAACCTTTCTATTTGTCCAAACTCTTGATAGTTATAGCATTTCACATTTTCTTTTAAAGATAAATCCTTAAAATTATTGCAGGGCACCGGTTTGTTCTTCCTGCATTCAAAACTCCTATGACCATATCCGTTGCACTGATAATAGATAATATTCATATCCCAAAGTGCATTAAATGGATTTTTACTTTCATAAGTCATTGAGGGCTTATTGCTTAATCTATAGTCGGCTATTTTATGCCCAAATTTGTTACATTAATAACAGTAACCATGAAAGTTAGAAACATACGAGTTAGGTTGCCTTGGTTCTGCAAAGGACTGCCTCATCGGAGGTCTTTGCTTCATGTTGTTGACTCTGGTGAATCCTTCATGGTCAACTCTTGCATTTCTCCTCAAGTCTGTATGTCGATAAAATGAGTGTGGCCTCTGGTTCATTACTTGTGTATACCAGTTTGTGTGGTGATTTCCAACAACATCTGCATATGTCTTTTTACCGGTATCCTTGCCTACAGTGAATGTCTTATTTTCTTCACCTTCATTTGAAGAGGTGAACTTTATTTCTTTACTGGATGTGTCTTTGCTGCTTGAACTTTGACCTTCTTCAAAGCCTAAGCCACCGATTTCTTTGGATTGCTTTTGTTTGCTCAACATCTTATCTAAGGCTTTGGTGATGCCTTCATATTTGCTCCTCACTTTTATTTCTTCGTTACTTTCTTCGAGCTCCTTTATGACCTTCACTATTTCAACTTCCAGAACTTGAAGCTCCTTTTCCTTCTTCATCAGATCAGAGGATGTAACTTCACATATTCTCTTGGTTTCTTCTAGTTGCAGTTTCAAGTCAGATATGACTTGACTGGACTCATCCAAGGATTGCTTCAAGAGACCTTGTTCATCTACTGCATCATGCTTGACCTTCTTAAGTTATCTTTTTGTTTTACTCAGTTCCTCAAGAGCACTTATAATCTCTCCTTCCAAATACACTTCAGCCTCAATATCCTCCTCTTCCTCATCTTCACCAACCGGTTCATCAAGTGCCATAAAGAGATTAACTTTTCTATCACTCTCATGGTAGTCATCTTCTGATACACGTTCTTCATCTGTGGCATCATCTTCAATAGTATAGAGGTTGTTCTGCTTCTGATAGCCTCTCCTTCCTTGTCGATAGACATTTCTTTCTTTATCTTTTCCAATAGATCTGATAAGACCTCTTGACTCATCTCCACCGGTTTCATAATAAGGAAATTTTGCAGCAAAGTGTCCAGCTTTACCACAGTTAAAACATTTTAGTGGTAGCTTTCCTTTATACTTACCGGATCTTCTTCCAAGCTTTCTGACAAAGTTTGCTACCTCTGCATCAGAGTCTTCACTGGATCCTTTATGAGCTACTACTTCTTTGCCCTTATGAGTGGTGTTGAACGCTGCCTCTTTCCTTAAGGAAGCATCACCAGTTGTTCTCATTTCATAGGTTGTTAGTGAGCGAAATAGCTCATCAATTGAAAAGATCTTCAGATCCTTGGCTTCTTCTATGGAAGACACCTTTGTATCATACTTAGGTGTAAGAGACCTAAGTACCTTCTTGACAAGGATCTCTTCTGTAATATCTTCTCCAAGTCCTTTGATAGTATTCACAGTTTCATCAAATTGTGAAGGTAGTCTGCAATCTTTTCATCATCCTTCATCTTGATGCCTTCAAGTTGGCCCCTTAGTACTTGTAGCTTGGCCTCTTTGAATTTTACATCTCCTTCAAATAACCTCTGCATTTTATCTCAGGTCTCCTTGGTAGATGCACAATGCATGACCTTGACAAACTCATTATCAGAAAACCCGCTCAAAATAGCATGTTTGGCCTTTGCATTGTTATCATACTCCTTGGCATCTAGATTAGTAGGAGGAACAATAGGGACAACATACCCACTCTTGACAGACATCCACGCATCAAAACCAAGGGAGGAAATATAGGTCTCCATTCTTTTGCTCCAAAAGGCATAGTTGGATCCATTAAACATGGGGGCTTTTGAGGAAGCAGACTCATTTCTTGCCATTGTCTTCTAAGTCCAAAATCTACCCAAGGTTTATAAATAACCAGAAACCTAGGCTCTAATACCAATTGTTGAACACATAGTACCACTAAGAGGGGGGTGAATCGGTGGTTCCTGATCTTTTTTACTTTTAAAGCAACTTTCGAATACTGGTTATTATATTAAGCACTAAACAATCAACTAGTAAAGCAAATGAGGGAACCAAAATGACAAATACACAAATTCAACTCACAACACCAGATCTACGAGGAAAACCCAATATGGGAAAAACCTCGGTGAGAAATGTTGATGGAGGCTACTGCTCCAATCCAACCTCACAAGTAAAACACTGAAATACAAAGATTTAGGGCACCAACCCCTATTGATTTAGGGCACCAACCCAAGGATCACCAACCCTTGCACCAAGCTCCAACTTGGTGATGTATAATGAAATACAATTTAGATACAATTATGGCTTCTTGTTGCAAATGAGTTCTGCAACTCTTAATCAAATATGTTACTGTCGGTTGACAATCTTCTCTTCTTTACTAGATCTCAAACTGTCAGTTGTGAGATCGCTTTCCCTAATTCTAGGCCTCTCTTCTCTCTCACACACACAGTCTCACAACTCATTATGTCATACTTGAATACCACCTTTCTCAACAACTCCTCACCGGTTTTCTCAACTGTTGAACCTACTACAATTATGCTGGTACTCTATCATTGCCGACTAAACCCTCTCACCGATATTCTTGTTGACTCACTCTATAACTTTCTTAGAATAAATTCTAAGGAAGATTATTTTTATCTACACTCAAGATCTCTTTATGCTTCTCCTCTTCAAGCATCATCATCTTCTCTTTTGAGCTCATGTATATATAATCATGGATTCCCACCAAGAATGCATTCAAACACTATCGTGTTAGGTTTTCCTTTTCCCACTCAATTTGAATCCCCTTTGATTCGATTTTCTTTTAAGGGATATGATCTTTATGACAATGATCAATCACTAGCAGAACTTTGCATTCCAATGTGCGTTTTCTAAATCTGGAGGTCTGCACCATGCTTTTCTGCTTTTCTTTGTCACTTGCCATTAATGGCTTTGTTGTTTCCTTCACCTAATAGGTACGAAGATCAAATCTTCTTGCAAGATCAATGCGATTGCTTTTCCAACTTGCCTTCCTCAAGCTGCAATCTTCTAGCATCCTCCGTGACTTGCGAGTTCCTCATAAAAGTCGACTTGCTTGCAGATTTGTTACATCGATGCACACTCCATCGACCTGCTCAATACCTCCACCTGGCATCTAGCTGTCATACTTGTCGACACCCACCTTTTCTTGGATTCCTATGTTGGTTTGACATTCTTAATCGATCAAGCTTGACTACCGATTTAGCGTATCTTACCGGTATGACCATCAATCATCCTTTATGTTATGTTCACCGGTCAGTGTGCCTTCATAACACACAAACAACCTTCATCCCGATTTATGCCTTACCGATAAGCCTTCTTTTCAGATAGATGACACAAGTCGCATTTATCGGTAGCCTTTCTTCTGTCTGCACACTCTCATGTGTATTGTCATCATACCAGTCACCTTGCCAATCTGGTTGACATCAATGACAACTTAATACCAAAATGCCAATAGTTGGTCGGACCAAGTACACTTTGGACTTGGTCCCTAGCTTTTTTCCTGAAATTTCGGGAGTTGGAATTGACTGTATTTTTTTTGCTTAAATCCAGAAAATTGGCGTACTTTATCAATTTTTGCACCCCTTAAGGTTGAATACAAATTCAAATTTCCACACTCTTATATTTAAAATTAATTTTCATAAAAAGGTCCTAATTTTAGATCTTCTTTTCAAGTAAATTAAGATTTTAATTAAGTGACTTTCAATGGCAATCAATGTATTGGATTTATTTTCTATTTCACATATGATTACATTGTTTTTAACATATATTTATTACAATCATATGTTGGATAATGGCTTCCTTCATTTTATGTTGCTTAATTCATTCATAGCACTTGGTCATATTGTGTTGCTAGGATTTCAAAGTCATTTCCTTTCCAATTTGGTCTCAAAGCTTTCATGTATCATTTTTGTTTCATTATAGTGAAGATATTAACTAAATGCATTTCATATATTAATCACCTTAAGGCTTTTGTAGATCCCAACCCTAGAGACTCTAATCCTTATACCTCTCCTACGGTATCTTGTGTGAATAAAATGAGAGCTAATACTCTAACCAATTATCTCTTTAAAAAAGAGAAAGCATTGGACAGTGATATAGATGTTGGCATTTTTTATGATTATGTTGTGATTGTCATTGATGGACACACACTTGCTATGAGATCACTTTTTGTATGTATGAGTTATGCTCAACCGGTATGTGTTTCAAACCGGTATTATGTTATAGTCTTTAGACTATCGGTGTCTTGTAGAAAGTGTTTCCTGATCTCAAGCGGCATGAGGACCTCAAGCGGTTCAAGGATCTCAAGCGGAATGGAGCAAAGGAACTAGAAGCAGCAGTTATCATTTTCCTAGTCTTCATTTCTGTCAACCGATAATCTGCTAAACCGGTATTACTCTGAGTTACCAACCGATAATCAGTAAAGTTGTACAAACCAGTAATACTCTGTGATGAGTTACCAACCGGTATATCTTTGTGATGAGTTACCATCCACCGACACTTTGACGGTGATTTTGTGTCGTGTTACCAAATGTGTCTAGATACAATGAACCTAGGAACTTGCAATGTAATCCTATTGGACCGACATGAAATCAGATTCCTTTTAAGGACATCATGTCTAGGGTTTTAATATGTGTGTAGTTGTTAGGGTTTGAAGTGGTTGATGAGTTCTTATATGTGCAATCTTAACAAAAAAGATCAAGTATGTGTACTGTAATAGAGTGTGGATTTACTGAAGACTGAAGTAATGTTGAAATGCATTAGCAATAAGCTATCATGGATCTAACCAAGTAGACTATGCTATTTGCTAGATCATTCACCTGTTGATTATTCACATCTTTGACAAGTTAGAAACCCTTAACCGGGTAGGCCCAGAAAAGCCTTTGTAAATCCTATAACAAGGTGATTCACATCTGTGGATCTAAAATCCTCTCACAAGGTAGTCTTTAATCGGACTTGTCTCCTAATAGAGATTGAGATTCCTAACAGGATCTGTTCTGGTAAAGAACATTGTATGACCTTAACCGGTTTGGTTACTATTCTGCAGATAGTTACTTGTGAGTTTCTTCTCACCATGGTTTTTCCCATTTGGGTTTCCATGTCAAAATCTCTTATGTTATGGTGATTGTGTGTCTCTGGTTGAATGCCTTACTTGTTGTTTGGTTTGCATTTATGTTAACCGGTTTGTTAGTTAAACTGTTATATCGGTTTACCGCTAGACTGATAAACTGTTTGAGTACAGTAATTTTTGGTATACTAATTCACCCCCCCCCCCCTTCTTAGTATTCATCAATAGACCCATCTTCTTCTCATACACATATCCTTGAGAACGAGGGGCAACATCAAACTATTAATATTCTTACCTCTTTAGACCCTCCTTATTCTCCTAGGACCTATCTTTAACACCAAAGTATATGTAGAGAGGATGATGTTGTGCATTTTATTCATGATCTTTCCCCTCGCATAGAAATGAGTAGAGATGAGCCTTTAGATGATGAAGATGTTCATCCCCGATCTCCCAAAAAGGATAATCTTGATAAAGAAAAGAAGATTATCCTTTCACATGATGTTCCTTCTTCATCCACAAGTCCTTTTATTCCCCCTTACACATCAAATTTCAAAGAAATTCATGATCTTATTCCACCATCTAGTAATTTGTAACATTCATATAGTCGTGGCTTTAATATAATAACAAAATAAGGTTTTAGAGGACAATGACTTGGGAAATTTGAACAAGGAATTTGTGTCCCTATAAACCCTCCTACACAACTGTAGTGTCATAAAATTGTGCCTCCTGCAATTTTAACCACATTTTAGGTCCTCACCTCTATGACGACATCTTCTTCCCCAACCAAGACCTATTTCTGCATTTTTAGCCCTTGACCCCTTCATGTTTGAGCCCTGAGATAGCCTCAGGACCCTATCTGGGCCCCAAGATAGGGCAGGATAGGGGCGTGGTGCCCCTATCCCACCCTCTTAGGGTGGCCCCAAGATAGGTCCCCCCAGCCCCATCTGCACTTCGGAATCCCAAATATCCCTGATGTCAACCTTTGGCGGGATGAATTAATCTTCAGAGGCATGTATAAAAGGGATTTGGTTTTCTCATTTGCAAAAGGAGGAATGTGAGGCAAAATTCAAGCAAGAAGGAGATAAGCAAGCATAGGCGAAGATATACATCATCAAGCATTCAAGCATTCAAGTCTTCTTCATTCATCCATTGGAGCAATATTTCAACATTCATTTGCAAGTATGTGTGTGTGATAGGGTTTTGTCATGTTACATGTCATTCCATGCAACACTTGTGATTACATTCAAGAAGCAAAGCAAACATCATCGACAAATTGCAGATCTACAAGGTATACATATCCATTATTTACATTCAAGCATTTGCAATTACTTTCTTTCAAGGTCGATTCCTCAACCAAGGTTTGACTTAGGCAAAACCATATCCACAACCCCTTTTCCTCTCTTTTTTGTGTGTAGGTTGCAAGTGCGCAACTGTAATTGCAGGTTTGGGATTCATTTGCAGAGACAAAAGAACCATTTTCATTTCATGGATTTTGTGGAGGACCATGTACATTCCCGCCATGATCCCGATGAATTTTCTCCAAATTTGCAGCGCAAATCCGTATCAGTCTAATTAGCTCTGATCTGTAGTTACACCGCGATCCCGAATCGGTAGCTCCTCATTTCACTCATTTTCTCTCTCTTTTCCACATAGTCAACAAGTCAACTTTTGCATTTACAAAAGAGGGTAAATCACACTTCAACCCTTGCAATCCACTTGGAATTCACATCCTTGTTTCCCTTGGATTTGGATCTAGTGGATTCAAGCCCCTCTTTTGAATGTAAAGTTCCTCCAAGTGAAAATCATCCTAATGGCTTCCTTTCTCTCTCCTAGGTGGGGAGTCACTAGGATCCAATTTTCCACTTCACATTTTGGTGAACTCGACGTCCTACATCTTAATTCTGATTTCTTATTTGGTAGATCCGAATAATTGCAATTTGAATTTCAAATTTTCATTTCCAAGTTTGATCTTTTTGAAAATTTTCGAGGTTAATTGCATAAAAACCCTAATTTTTCATTTTGAGAAAATTAAGCTTGTCAAGTGTAAAATTTTAATTACTTGTTTTAGATCTGATTTCTATTTCAAAATTGCAATTCAAATCTGTGTCTTTATTTAGAAAATTCAGTGGTTAAATCATAAAACCCTAATTTTTTAGATCTTTTTATTTTCGACCTTTGACTGCAAATTTGACCGATCTTTACATCTCCAAATCAGCTATTTTTTGGATTCCACAATAATATCATAATACCTATCATCCCTGAATTTTTTTAAAAAAGTTGGTTGAACCGTGTGCGCTTTCGCCACGGTCTGTGACTTTTTTCCCAAAATTTTAGGAGACGGAATTGCCTGTGTTTTTTTGCTTAAATCTAGAAAATTGGCGTACTTTATCAATTTTAACACCCTCTAAGGTCGAACACAAATTCAAATTTCAAATTTGCAGTTCAAATTCCATTTTCCCTCATTTATTAAATTTTCTATACATGTATGGGGCGAACATTATTCTTGTTTGATCATCAGTGCATATGGAGTTCTTATCTTATTTTGCTAATTCAATTTCGAGTTACATTAAAGATGTTCATGATGTTCCCTTTCATGCATATGATGATAATTTAGTTCTCCCTTTCATTCATAGCTATGATTTACCTTCTCCCAAAATTAATCTCATTAATGAGGGCACATTGGTGCAAAAAGGAAATATGGAGACTTCTTTCAAAGATCTCCCTTCTAAAGATGAATCTTTGTAGATTTGTGTTCCTTCTTCACCTAAAAAGTACCTCCCTCATAAGGATTATTTGGTGCAAGAGGATGATGTCATGGCTACTTATTCTAGTGATACCATACCTTATTTTCATGATCTTCCCTCTAAAGATGAAGCATTAACTACATATGATAGTCCTTTTTCTAATGAGTGTCTTAAACATAAAGATACCTTAGACCAAGAGGATGATATTATTTCTCATCATAATGCTCTCTCTCCCAAAAATCAAGAGCCTGACAAAAATCAAATCAATTCCATTCATGTTCCTAGGAAACAAAAAATTCTTCGTGATTATCATGTTGTGCCTTACACATATAGTAATGAGGTAGTTGATGAGAACATAAGTGAAGCATCATATGCTTTCTTAGTTCTTACAATCCTCTCTTCAATTCACTCAAATACATCATCTCCTGCCAAAGAAGTTCCTATAGAAGAACTCTTAAAGGATGATTGGGATTCTTATATTTCACTCCTACCTTTTCTAGAAAGTCTAAGATTCCTAAATTTCATATTCCACATTTTCTCCTCACACAAATCTTGAAATTGATTGGGCCTCTTCAAACTTCAATCCAATTCACCCTAAGAGTGAACCCTATTTTGAACATACACATGGATGCAATGGCCAAATGTTTGAATGTGAGCGACAAAGTCAGAAGAAAGCACACTTTCTAGTGTCCACATTTTCTTCTTCATTGTCTTGTAAATCCACACCTTCTCATTCTAATTTTGAGTTACAACAAGAAAATGTGTTGACCAATCTTCTAAATTCCAACTTAATATTTTCGCTTTGTCCCAAACAAAGAAGAAAACATAAACAACATTCTCAAAATTCTTCTTTTTGTAAATATCATTAAACCCATGGCCATTCTACTAATGAGTGTCAAGCTTTGAAAACACAAATACAACATTGCATTGATTCAAGCATTTTAAAAATAACATCTGACAATGAATGGCCTACTCATCACGAACATTTAAAATAGCATTCAAGTTCCTATTATGTTGCTCCTCATTATGTGACATAGTTAGTCTACTTATTGGGGGCTCTTTGTCATTCGTGGTGGTACAATTTTAGGTGCAATCATACTTAGTGAGAAACATAATAGTCTATTTATTCTTGCCTCTATGCTTGGGGGGCAAGAATATTCCTTTTCCTGTTTCTAAGGTTTCATTGTTTTCTTCATGGAGTACATTATTCATAAACTTGATGTCCTTTTTGTCATAGAGTATTCCTTCATGCGAGCGCATGTCTGTTCCATGAGTGGGATCTTCTCCTTGCTTGAAACGGTACGTCTATTATGAATAATCTCTATTTAGAGAACCTTTGTGAACCTTCTTCTTCTTTATCTCTCTTTGAAAATTACCTCTTATATTGTGTTATTCATAAACTTGCTGTACTTTTTGGCATGGAGTCTTCCTTCATGCAAGTGCATATCCATTCTGTGAGTGGGGTCTTCTCCTTGCTTGAAATGGTACGTCTATAATGAATAATCTATATTTAGAGAACCTTTGTGAACCTTCTTCTTCTTCTTTCTCTCTCTTTTAAAGTTACCTATTCTATTGTGTTATTCATAACTTGATGTCCTTTCTTGAATGGATTTATCCTTCATGCGAGCGCATGTTTGTTCCTTGGTTAGGATGTATTCCTTGCTTAAAATGGTATGTCTTTTATGAGTAATATCTCTCTAGAAGTTATTTAATTATTCTCATTGTCCTACACTTGGGGGGCAATAATCTCTCTCCCTCTCTCTTTCTCTAAGGATCCACTTTTCCCTATTGTGTGGATGATGTGAGCTTTATTACTTGATGTCATTCCTTGTGTGAAATTGTTGGTTGTTTTCTCAAGGATTCTCTCTTGTACAAGAGGTGTAAGTCCTTGATTACAACCTCTTTTCCACTTGGTAATGTACATCTATGATAAATTCACCCATCCCTCTTGGGGCTAAACGTGAGTCATCCTTCATCAAGAATCCCTTTCACCTAGCAATAGGAGGAAGGATTGCATTCTTGTTCTCTTTTGCGCTTCGTTCTAGAAGATGTTATATTTGTCTAAGACAAATCCTCTTGGGGGTCGATGTCTTTTGAACAAAGATCTCTTCTCCTCCAAGGATCACCTTTACACTTACAACAAGATATCTCTTTTCAACTATCTTATCCTTGCTTGAAGAGTATTCCATCTCTTGCTTGGATTTATGACATTGTTGCATAACAGATATCTTCTTTGTGATGAAGGTAGGTATCCTTATTCTACTTTCCTTAAGATATCAACATCAACCTATGTTGACATCTTAAGGGGGGGCACCCACACTGCTCCTTTTTACTATACTTCTCTCATGCATTGTACAGTGGGACATTCTTGGAACCAGAAGGTGGCCTCTTAGAGAAAGGTGTCATCACTTTTCTTGTACAGTGGGACATTCTTGGAACCAGAGGGAAGCCTCTTAGAGAAAGATGTTGTCACTTTTTTCTTGTATGGTGGGACATTCTTGGAACCAAAGGGAAGCCTCTTAGAGCAATATGTCATCACTTTCTCTTGTATAGTGGGTCATTCTCAGAACCAGAGCACAGACTCTTAGAGAAAGATGACGCCACTTTTTGCAGGGTGATTATTCTCAAAACCAGAGCACAGACTCTTAGAGTGAGATATCACACCTTTCCTTGACACATGTACTATATAGGTTGTACCATATTCAGACATAGACTCCTTATGAGGCGCTTTGAACCTCACTTGCACACACATGCGCTTGCGGTTGGGTGGAACTAATGGTGTTCCCACTCTCCTCCCTTAAATGGATCACCTAGACAGGCTCCAGGGGCGAGATTTTCCATGTCCTTCTCTCCATGTATCACCTAGTTTTAGGGACGAGAAATCCATGGTTTCTTCCTTCTTCGCCTTTCTTCTCATGGATCACCAAAGTGTATTCATGTTCTCTCTCTCTTCTTCCTCTCATGAACCCATAGTTTTCCTATTGATGATTCATGGATGATGTCAACTTTTCTCTTTTATGTGATCGCTTGTGTTTATGTGATGGCACTGGTCTTTGTGTTTCAATTATTTGTTTGAGACATTTGTATCAAGGTCTTTATGACTAATTGATGTGTGGTCTTGTGTTTTGTTTTATGCATCTTGTTCCTTTTTATTTTATGTGCTCTTGCATATATCTGAGTGAGTTAAGATCCTAAGATTGGGGGCTTGGTCCCTCAAGATTAGTGATATCTTATACTCCTTGTGATCTTGCTCTGCATCTCTAATCTTCATCTCTCTCTCTTTCTTCTACTTTATCGGCAGTAGTGGCGTAATCCATACTCCCACTAAAGTGGGGGCTAAATGTATTGTCATAAAATTGTGCCTTCTCCAATTTTAACCACATTTTAGGACCTCACCTCATCGACGACATCTTCTTCCCCAACCGAGACCTATTTTTGCATTTTCACCCCTTGACCCCTTCATGTTTGAGCCCTGAGATAGTCTTAGGACCCTGTACGGGCCCCAATATAGGGCAGGACAGGGGCGTGGCACCCCTGTCCCACCTTCTTAGGGTGGCCCCATCTGCACTTTGAGATCACACAGGTGTGACCCCTTAGGACCCTATATGACCTCTTAGGACACTATTGGGTCCTAAGGGGTCAAATTAGGTCTTAAGAGGTACATTATACACACTAGGATGCTATAACAAGTCATATGTGGGCCTAAGGGGTCACGCATGTGTTAGAACACATGTGTGACCCCTTAGGACCCTATATGACCCCTTAGAACACTATTGGATCCTATGGGGTCAAATTGGGTCTTAAGGGGTATATTATACACACTAGGATGCTATAAGGGGTCATATGCGTTCAACCCCTTAGCACCACATATGACCCCTTATAGAATCCTAGTGTATACGTTGTGCATGATATTAGGGTCATAAGGGGTATGTTATATAAACTAGGATGCTACAATGGGTCATATGTGCTCCTAAGGGGTCACGACCCCTTAGGACCACATATGACCCCTTAGGACACTATTGGGTCCTACGGGATCAAATTGGGTCCTAAGGGGTACATTATACACACTAGGATGCTATAAGGGGTCATATGTGCTCCTAAGAGGTCACGAATGTGTTCTAACACATGCATCACCCCTTAGGACCACATATGACCCCTTAGGACACTATTGGGTCCTATGGGGTCAAATTGGGTCCTAAGGGGTACATTGTACACATTAGGATGCTATAAGGAGTCATATGTGGTGCTAAGTGGCTACACATGTGTTAGAACACATGTGTGACCACTTAGGACCACATATGACCCCTTATAGCATCATATTGTCTAGATTATGCATGATAAACTAGGATGCTACAATGGGTCACACGTGTTAGAACACATGCGTGACCCCTTAGGACCACATATGACCCCTTATAGCATCCTAGTATGTACATTACACTCTATTAGGACATAAGGGGTATGTTATATAAATTAGGATGTTACAAGAGGTCATATGTGGTCCTAAGGGGTAACGCATGTGTTAGAACACATGTGTGACCCCTTAGGACCCTATATGACCCCTTAGGACACTATTGGGTCTTAAGGGATACATTATACACACTATAATGCTATAAGGGGTCATATGTGGTCCTAAGGGGTCACACATGTTACAACACATGCATGTCCCCTTAGCACTACATATGACCCCTTATAGCATCCTAATGTGTACGTTGTGCATGTTGTTGGGTCATAAGGGGTATGCTATATAAACTAGGATGCTACAATGGGTCATATGTGCTCCTAAGGGGTCACACATGTGTTAGAACACATGTGTGACCCCTTGGAACCACATATGCCCCCTTAGGACACTATTGGGTCCTACGGGGTCAAATTGGGTCCTAAGAGGTACATCATACACACTAGTATGCTATAAGGGGTCATATGTGGTCCTAAGTAGTCACGCATGTGTTCTAACACATGAGTGACCCCTTAAGAGCACATATGACCCCTTATAGCATCCTAGTGTGTATGTTGTGCCTGTTATTGGGTCATAAGGGGTATGTTATATAAACTAGGATGTTACAAGGGGTCATATGTGCTCCTAAGGGGTCACACATGTGTGACCGCTTAGGACCACATATGACCCCTTATAGCATCCTAGTGTGTACGTTGTGCATACTATTAGGTCATAAGGGGTATGTTATATAAATTAGGAAGTTACAAGTGGCCATATGTGGTCCTAAGGGGTCACACACGTGTGGCCCCTAAGGACCCCATATGACCCCTAACAACACCATATGATCCCTTATGATGCTATGGGGTCAAATGGCGTTAGTAGGGGTCATTAGGAGTCATAAGTGGTCTCAAGGGGTCATTAGAGGTCATAAGGGGTCATTACAGTCCTAAGGGGTCTTAAGGGGTCTTATGGTGTTCTATGGGGTCTTATGTTATACATGCTAAGATGTTAAAAGGGGTCAAAAGATGTCCTAGCATGTATTAAGCGGTCGTCCATGTACTAGGGGGTATGTTATACTGACTATGACTTTAAAAGAGGTCGTATGGGGCCCCAAGGGGTCACTCGTGTTAGAACATATGTGTGGTCCCTTAGGACCCCATACATGACCCCTTAGAACACCATATGACCCTATGGTTTCCTAAGGGGTCATATGGGGGGGGTCACACATGCTCTCAGGGCCCCATATGACCCCTTAGGACACCATATGACTCTATGGTGTCCTAAGGGGTTATATGGGGTCCTAAGGGGTCACACATGTGTTAGAACACGTGTGTGGCCCCTTAGGACCCCATATGACCCCTTGGGACACTATAGTTATGGGGTCATATGGTTTCCTAAGGGGTATGTTGTACCTACTAAGACTTTAAAAGGGTCATATGGGCTCTTAAGGGGTCACACATGTATGACCCCATATGACCCCGTACAATATTATATGATCCTATGGGGTCATTTGGTGTCCTAAGAGGTATGTTGTACCTACTAGTGCTTTAAAAGTCGTCATAACACATGTGTGACCCCTTAGGACCCCATATGACCCCTTATGACACCATATGACCTTATGTCCTAAAAGTTATGTTGCACCTAATAGGACGTTAAAAGGGATCATAGGGGGTCCTAAGGGGTCACACGTGTGACCCCTTAGGACACTATGGTAACCTAAGGAGTCATACGGTGTCGTTAGGGTTCATATGTGGTCCTAAGGGGCCACACATGTGTTATATGGGGTCCTAAGGGGCCACACATGTGTTAACACATGTGTGGCCCCTTAGGACCCTATATGAACCCTAAAAATACCATATGACCCCTTATGACACTGGATGATCCTATGGGGTCAGTAGGGGTCAGTAGGGGTCATTAGGTGTCATAAGGGGTCTTAAGGAGTCATTAAAGGTCATAAGGAGTTGTTACAGACATAAGGGGTCTTATGGTGTCATATGGGGTCTTTTGTTATACATGTTAGGATGCTGAAAGGGGTTAAAAGATGTTTTACGATGTATTAAGGGGTCTTTCATGTCTTAATAGCTCCTAGGATGTACTTAGGGGTTGCATGATGTCTTAAAAGGTCCTAGGATGCACTAAGTTCTCATAAGTGTCTTAAGAGGTCCTAGTATGTGCTAAGAGGTCGTAGGATAACATATTAACATCTAATTGTATATGTGTACAACATTTATAAATAATTAAGCATTAAAAGATTTTAAGCATTAATTTTTTTTTAAACTAATATATTATTAAGCATTAATTTTTTAAAAAATTAATATATTATTAAGCATTTAAAAACTAAAAAAATAATAAACTATACAAAATTATGAAAAAAAAACTAAAACACTAATATATTAACACTAATTTCTTTGCCCCCTTCTTCTCCTCGACCGCTAAACTCTAAGTCGATTAGTGCAAAATGAGGCAAAAACCCTTTTTTGCAGTTTATATAGCAAAGGGATTACGATCGGAAGGTTTTCGATCGGAATGCCTTTGCCACGTGACTGCCACATTGGTCCAGTCGGAACCCTTCTAGCCGAAACGCTTCCGACGGATCCCACAAATTAGCTCTAGGTGCAACACACATCCGTACTTTTACCCAGTGTGTGAACAATGTCGTGAATAGTACCATGAATAGTACCGTGAACAATGCATGAACAAGAACATGAATAGTGTTGCTACAGTGACGTGAACAGTGTTAGCAATAGGTTTTGATTTTTTTGAGCAAGGTTTTGTTTGTATTTGATTGCTAAGTTGTGCATAGGGTTTGGAGGAGATTTTTGAAGAAGGATTTGGCATATTTTGGTAGAGTTTGGCATTGTTCAGCTAGGGTTTGGAGGTCAACTTTATATATCAGAATTTCAAGGGTCATTTTGCTGCCTATATTAGCCAGCTACTTCATATTTGGTCACCATTTGAGGCAGTTGTGCTTTCCACTTGATAATGAGCTTCTATTTATGCATTCGGGTATGTGCGAAATCTTTTTGATTAATTATAACCCTCATATATGAAGGAACTCATTCGTTATTGTAGTAATATCATACCTATATTAGACTTGATATCATTATATTTTTCGTTGTTGTTCAAGGAGAAATCATAAATTTATGGTGTGTTCCTTCATCATTTGTTTCCCATGTTATTGTTTATCATTTATATGTATTTATCTATGATTTGTCATTGAGATCAAATATCAAACACAAACTCTAAACTTTTTAAACAAAAAAAAACTCAAAAAATCAGACCGAAAGATGAATATATGCCAAGTGTTTGACAAAATGACATACCACACAAAACTAAAAATTTCAGTGTAGAAAGGACAGGGATCCTTACAAGTCTCTACATTCTTGATTTCCCCAAAAACTTCAGTGTACCCAAATTTGACAAATATAGAGGAAAATGAGACCCAAAAGATCATATCAGAGAATTATATGCATCTTATATGGAAATTCACTATGATGATACATATCTCATGCGTCTATTCCCACAAAGTCTATCAAGACAAGTGATGGATTGGTATGCCCAACTACCTAGTAACATTAAGTCATGGAAAGAATTAGACGAGAAATTCATTTGTCACTTTGCCTTCAATAATAATAATGAAATCACCATGAGTGACCTCTGTACTACTAAACAAAAAATAGGAGAATCCTTCATGACATTTTTACAAAGATGGCAAAACTTAATCAATCGATATCCATTTGACATCCTTGAAGAACAAGAAGTCAACCTATTTATCAAAAATCTAGTACCAGAATTAATGTACAAGTTAAAGATCAAAAGTTTTAGCACTATCGACAAACTTGTCAAGAAAAGGACAAACATCGAGAGAGGTCTTATACAAAAGGAGTTATCAAAAACTTTATAGAGAACAACAACCCTAGCACCTCCAATGATAAGAGAAAATTTTGGTCTAGAAACAAGAATGTTACCAACGATGGAGTTGTAGATGCAAAGACAGTAAACAATGCACAAACAAAACTCATCCTCAGAGGGGCCATACCACCAAGTACACAAACAAACAATAAAACTCAACAACAAACTCAAAACAATTTACTGACTCAACAACAAGATTGAGCAACCAATACCATGCAACAAAACCAATAACGTAGACCTCCTCGAAATAGAGACACGCTTCCTCGATAGTTCACACCATTGAGGGAACCCATTGAGTCAATATTAAAATAGTTACTTCAATAAAACCTTGTACAACTACTCGAGATCAGGAATGAACCAACAGTAAAACCCGGGTTGTGGAATGACAACCATTATTGTAAATATCACCAAACAAAGGGACCCAAAACTCCTTCTTGTTTCCAATTAAAACATCTGATACAAGGCTTGATTGACCAATGTTTGGTTGAGATAGATTCTTCGACAACTTCCTCAAACATAGATCACACCTTATTTAAGACTCTATTACTTGATCATGATAAATGAAAGGCCTCTACGTATAATCCTCTCCAAAGGCAATGTTAATTACACCAATGCTTCCTATCAATATACAACTAATTGTCTCCAAATGTCAGATAGTCATGTATCTACCATAAGAATCAAGGATGCAAGTTCCCAATGTGCGATAACTGTATACACCTAAAAATGGTCTAAAGATAATTAATTAAATAAGAAATTATTTAATTAATCCCCCTTCCTAATTTAATTGAATTCACTAAGCAATTTGATTAAAATTCCCCTTTCAGCTACTTATTAATAAATCTAAGGATTTATTTAATAGGTTCATTTCAATAATCCCCTTTGATTAATTAATTCCCCTCATCAAATTCATTTCTTCTAAATCCCCTAATTAATTAAAACAAATCAATTTATGAGTTGTTGAGATTAATTAGTCTTTTCCTATTATTTAAATTTTTAAATTCAAATTCTCCTAACTTCTAACCACCTAACCTAACCCCTTCTAACCCTAACCTCTTCCATCTAACCCCGGGTTTAATTAACCATCCTAGCTTGCACATCCTAACCACCATGTCCCCTTTCCTTGGACACTTTGCCCTCTCATGAGCAAAGCTTCTTGACACTTGTCACCATGGAGATGACAATGTCCCCTTTCATCCAACCCCTTCTCCTACCAACCTCCAATTGTTCCCTTTCATCCAACCTTTCTAGAAGCTTCTTGACACTTGTCACCATAGAGATGGCAAATGTTCCCTTCAATTCAACCTCTTTTCCAACCTCCTCCAATTTCACCATTGGTATCTTCAAAATTAATCTTGACCGTTGATTCCTGCCACCTCACCCCTGGCCTTGGAAATCCTATAAATAGACCCCATTTTGGAGCAATAAGGATCCCATCTCATTTGCATTCAAGCATTATTACTATAGACATATGCAATCTTAGTTTATCATTTGAGAATTGTTATCATGTTCAATTTTAGCTTAAATCTAGCTTACTTTCTAGCACAATCATGGAATCATGTAGCTTAATCATTATCATTGCTAGTTTAAATGCATCATTTATCATTTAAATCCTTCATTTAAGTGTAGTCAAGTCACTAGAATTTGCATAACCTGATCTAAGAGAGAAATTCATACTCGCATTTACTAGGAGGCAATAGATCGCTTAGCTATGGTTTTATCTTTCTTTGCTTTAAATTCATTAACCATGCTTGTAATGATCTATTGAGTGTTTTGTGTTGAAGGAACAGGTATACACTTCACAGGCACAACATTTTGGCGCCCACCGTGGGGCCGGAATTATCATTTTTGGCCTCTCAAGCTTCATCAACATTCATCTCTACCAGGTCTGAATCAGAATGTTGTACGAACTCATTTCTGGCCTAATACGACATGCTTTGTGAGTTGGAACGACTAGAGATCCTCTATCATACAAGCCTTTAGGAAAATTTCAGTGTCGTATGAGCTCCCATCCTGACTCGTACAGTCATAGAAAGGTACTCGTACAATTAGGTAAAGTTTGTCGTATGAAATTTTGATTCTGTGTTCTTAGAGCAAATTGCTTTTCAGGTTTCATGCTTCAGTTTGACTATGACTAATGCTAACTCTGTTATGTTTATGAGATTTTTGGCAACCTAACTCTTTTCTGCAGGACGATTGTCAAAGATATGCTAGTCAAAGACATAATTTAAAACACATCAATGACTACTTATGGATCTATTTTGCAGGTTGCCTAAAAGAAGTCAACAAAACTTTGTGTATTCCTTAAAGCTTTTTTAGGCACACTTATCTTTTGCTAAAGGAATGAACAATCATGTATTTTGTGTCTTTGATGATAGGCGAGTATGCTCTCACCTTTCTTAGGTGATCAGAAAGCTAGAATCATCTTTTACTTTCATTAGTGCATTTCTTTAGTAGGCCTGCCCTCCTGAGGAGTTAATAACTCTTAAAGCCATTACAGACGGTGAGAGGGGAACGACATAAGTGGGAATGGCTAACACCAAGTAATCCAACCCACTATAAAATAAATGTGATTTGATTAAAATCAAGTCAACGACGGTGCTCAGGAATATCTCTCCTCCGTACCTTCAGGTATAGCAAACCTTGATTTTCAAGGCTGGGAGACCTCTTAATTGAGTATTATACCCCGACGCGCCAAACGGATCCCTTACTAGTTCCGGTTAAATTAGAAGCTACCTGATTCACCTCCAAAAGGGTGATAATCTTTGTGCAAGAGAGATAGTAACTCTCCCAAGATACTTGCCATATCATGCCCCCATTAGCGTTTGGAGTCAGATAATACGACATTGAGAATCCATTGCGTGAGACTCAACGACCGTATTCTAATTAGCTATTGGGTGTGTACCTAAGTTTGCAAGCAAAGGTTTTCTCTCCTTAGCCAATTTCCTTAGGGTTTAGCATGCTTGGAGTCACCTATCACCTCATGTGTTTGTTGTGTATTCATCCCTAAAAATCAGACATCTAAAACCGGAAAACATAAGCAAAACACCAAAATTCACTACTCCAAATTCGACAAAACAAACAATTTTTTTTTAATCTCTGCTCTGTTACTTGTCATACGAGTCAGGTTCTCTGTCGTACTGTCTGGTGATTTGTCATATGAGGTTAATCTTTTGTCGTATGGTTCAGAAAGAAATGACGTACGAAACTGAGCTTTTTACATGAAATTTATGATTTGTCATTTTGTCTTATATCTCTTGTTGTTTGGGGCTATAATCTGTCGTACGAGTCTTAGTTTTTATTAGTCTAGAGCTGCCACTTTGCATGACTTTTTCAGGTCTATCATTTTGCTTGATCAGTTTGCAGTAATCATAAACATTTGTTATCTATCGCTTTGTGCTTGGATTGTCTCCTTTGTTTGCTTGGTCAAGTTATCATCCGTCAAAATCAGACTTTAGAACATAAACACCTTAAGATTTTCAAGTGCTCAGCCCCAACAAGTTCAAGATCTAAACATCTCAAAGTGCATTATCACCCTCTTTGATAAACTGATCACTCAAACATAGTTTCTCATCAGGATCTATCATCCTCTATCACGAAACTGAAACGTTTGGTCAGGATAATCTTGTCCCACATCGTAGGATATATCGTTCTTACTAGACTTGGTTCTTATCAAATCATCATCATTGCACTCCAAAACTGAAGATCGAAAAACTTGCAAACCTTTAAACACTTGAACCATCTTTTCGTGTCATATCGTGCTATCACATTTACCTTGACAATTGATCATTTATCAAAACAAACTTTTGGACAATCGAATCCTAGCAAAATAACACACGTGTATGCCCAACACGTGTATGCCTGTTCTAACTAGAGCTCAGAGATGAAGGATCGCAAAGACGGAAATTGAAACATTGGAAACAACTAAAGAGCATATAATTCCCTCAATTCGACAAATTTATGCAGAAATTATTGGAGGGAGAAAAAGAAAAATATTTTCTAATGTTAGCCAAATCTGGTGCTACACTCCCCCAAGATTTTGATGTGAACAAATTTACACAAAAGAAAAATGATCCTCCCCCTAATAAAGAACAATATGAGGATATTTTTGGTCTCCACATGAATGACACATCAATCCCCAATAATACCAGAACCAATGAAGAAACGTACATACCCAAAAGAGATGAAGTAGAAATTCTGAATAACATCCAATCCAATGAAGATACAAGAAGGACTAGAGATGACACCATACGAGATCCAGATCCTCCTAGAATGCAAAATCATGGTCATGCAAGAACAAATCATGTTGATAATCCTATCACAACTCTCACACAACAACTACAAACAATGCAAACACAAATTCAAGATATGCAGAGAGGAAATGTTAGAAGATACTCACTTCAAGAAATCTGTCCTTATCCATTCGACAGAAACCTAAACATTATACCATTTCCTATAGGTTTTGAAACTCCCAGATACGAAAAATATGATGGAAGCATTGACCCTCAAGATCATATACGAGAATTTTGCACAATGAGTATGGAGTTTGCACATGAGGATACCTACTTAATGAGATTATTTTTGAAAAGCTTAACTGGACTAGCTATGGAATGGTTCTCCAAAATTTCCACCTGGAATCAAATCATTCTCAGAATTGGTGGATAAGTTTGTTTCACAATACTCTTACAATATACAACATGAAGTAACAATGCTAGACCTATGCAATGCCAAACAAAAGAGTGGAGAACCTTTCATGACATTATTACAATGATGAAGACGGTTAGCTTCACGGTATCCTCGTACAGTGCCAGAGTATGAAAAAATGGACATATTCATTAACAACTTAAATGATCAAATGAGTTATTACTTAAAAATGCAAAGAAATCAAAGTTTTGGAAAAATGATTGATAATGGAATCAGAATGGAGGAAACCCTGATAAAGAAAGGTGAATTGAAAATATACAAAGAAGGAGTCCATCCACCTAACAACAACAATAACAACAACCACAATGATAAACCAAAGTTTTGGAATAGAAATCGAAATATCGTCAACAATGGAATAGTGGATAACAACAATGTGAAACCAAAACAATTGATTTTTAACTTATCCACTCACTCAGCAGCGGCTCAACAAAACAACCATCACCAAAAAGCAACTATCAAAACTTTCTTTCGAAGACAATTTACAAACATTGGTGAACCCCTTGGGTCAGCATTAAAGACACTTCTCGCAAACAAATTGATCACTTTACCAGAAGAAAGGAACTACAAACCTCAAATAAAACCACCTTGGTGGAATGATAACCATTATTGCGATTTCCATCGAAACAAGGGACATCACACAGATAGTTGTCAGAAGTTGAAACATATCATACAAGATATGATTGATAATGGAGTAATAACAGTGGATGGACATACAACAAATGAATCTCATACAACTTTTTAAAACTCCGCTTCCAAACTATGAGAAAGGTGAATCATCAACAACAAACAATGGTAAGGGTAAAGCGAAGGTAAACTATGCTCATACATATGATAATGTGGTGAACGTGATTGTAGTTAAAGAAAAACAAAATCAAGAACAAGCTCATGTTGTCACAAGAAGCAAAGCCAAAGATGTTTTGTTGGGTCCTACAACAAACACATCATCCACTACCAAACAATACAACCTAGTGGAGCAATTATAGAAAACACCCGCACAAATATCCATCTTAGAATTATTAAAGCTTTCACCTGCACACAAAGAAATTCTAGAAAAAGCATTAATCGATACAACGGTATCCAAAGATCTTGATATCGATCAATTCCAAACCATGGTGGGACACCTCACAACCCCTCACTGCTTATCATTCACTGAAGAAGATGACACGTCCTTATAACATACCCACAATGCTCCTTTGCATATTGAAGTCCTCATTCAAAAAATGCATGTTAAACATGTTCTAATAGACAGTGGAGTTGGCCTAAATATCTATTCGTTGAGTCTTGTTCGTGCCTTAGGATATTTAGAAAATGCAGTTGATGTCCGGAAAAGGATCACCATAAAAGCCTATGATGAAGAAGAACATTCCTCCAAGGGAATTGTGATACTACCCATCAGAGTGGGACCTTTGCAGAAAGACACAACATGCCAAGTTCTAGACTTGGACTTATCATATAATGTACTCCTGGGGAGACCATGGATACATGACTTGCAAGTTGTCCCGTCAACATATCATCAGTGTGTAAAATTTCCCTACAATGGGTAGGAAATCACAATATCTGCAAATTCAAATCCATTTCAATACTGCAACAATCTAAAAATGGCCCAAGAAGTCATTGTTCCTCATAACAGGGAGGCATCATCTTTTAACACACAATCCAAGGAACAATCATTTGCCTCTATTTTATCAAGTATGGAAAAACAAATGTAGCTGAGAGATCGAGGGAACAAAGAATATTCAATATCACAATTACCAGTTTCTCCTAAATCCTTTGGAAAACCATAAAACTCTAAACAACAACCAATTGTAAAACATCTACCGATATTTGATGGAGCATTTGTTAGTGCTAGAACCTTATCAGAGGAAACATAAGACAAAGATGTGCTACAATGGCTATACAAGGATGAAGAATGTCAACAAAAGATCAACAATGTCAGAATACCTACAGAAAAGTATGGAAAAGGATTTAACATTCTCAGAAGAATGGGATACATTGGAACAGGTCCTATAGGAAAAAGAAAAGAAGGTATCTCAGAACTTATTCAGCCTCACACTCAGCAGACTATAGACAAAACAGGCTTAGGGTATGGACAAGTCACTTTACTAGTAGACACATCTTTTAGTCAACAACAAGAGGAATATGAAAACAGACAAGAACAACTGGAAATTGAAAGAGAAGAAACATCAGCTAAGCAACAAACACCAACAAACATGAAATGGGAAAAGAAACAAGCTTCCAATCAACAAACTAAAGGCACCTCAAGCAGCATTAAATCTCAATCAAAACAAGAAAGAAGCTAATATAAATCCAGGAGAACTCATATAAAAGTTGACAAAACTCAATCTCAGTCCTGAAGAAGTTGAATATGAAAGAAGAAAAGATATAGTCAGAAAAGCAGAAGAAATACTATATGACCAAATCTGTAGATTGTTGGCTGCAAGTGATACAGATTCTAATGAATGGGAATGGGATTCCTATCACTGTGAAGAATCAACTGAGGAAAATTGCTTTGAAGGAGATGTAGGAGTCGATGTAGTTCACACGTATGCAGGACAAATGTCAGGAACTAGTTCACTTGAATTAGAATCACATTCGACTGACTTGGACTTAACCAAGGATGATCAGGAATTTCTTATACGAGGTCATTCTGATGAGAGTACCTTCTAGACATCGACATACATATTTAAAACTTTGATACATCTATCATGACCCTTGAAACCCTTGAAACATCCCAACATGAAGATCCCCTACCTCTAATCCACCCCGAGCTTATTGATTGGGAAAACGAAGGACATACCGCCATTGACACCTTTCCAAATGACCATGCCATATCTGCATATCTTAACACAATAGATCCCGTAACAACTCTCACCAGGAATTTCAACAACGCATCTTCTATTCATGTGGGTGCCAAATCTCCTAGTCACAAAAGTGAAAATAAAGAAAACAATATCAAGTCTAATGCTGGAAGCCATTTCTTGGCAACATTAGATCGGGAAAAAGTAAAAAGAAAGGACGCATCTAACAGTGAAAATTTCCTTGAGGCATCGGAAGATGGGAGATTTGACACTTTACCTGAGCACTATCGAGAAAGGTCATCCATTTTGATCGAACCAACAGAGGCAGTTAACATTGGCACAACGGAGCAACCAAGGATTCTTCATCCAACGACTTCTCTATCTGAGCAAGAAATGCAACAATATATAGAGTTCTTCAAACGACAACAAATCAATTTTGCCTGGTCATATGCAGACATGCCAGGGTTAGATCCAGAGCTTATTATGCATCACTTAAATGTTAGCCCAGGAGCCAAACCAGTCTTAAGGAAAATGTATCTGCATATCGCTCTTCTAGTCAAAGCAGAACTAAAGAGATTATTGGATGTAGGATTCATCAAACCTGTAGCTTATCCTCAATGGGTATCCAACATTGTTCTTGTTTCAAAACCAGATAAAAGCATCTTAATATGCACATACTTCAAAGATCTTAATAACGCATGTCTAAAGGATGATTTTCCTTTGCCTAACATCGACATCATTGTAGATTTAACTGCTGGACACTCCATGTTTTCTCTAATGGATGGTTTCTCCGGATACAATTAGATCAAAATAGCACCTGAAGACCAAGAAAAGACAACTTTCACTTGTCCATGGGGTACTTTCTGCTGGAACATCATGCCTTTTGGATTAAAGAGCGCAGGTGGTACATATCAAAGAGCTATGACAACTATATTTCATGACATGATGCATACATTCATGGAAGACTATATGGATGACATATTGGCTAAATCATACAATAGAGAAGAACATAAAGAGATATTGGAAAAGATCTTTGACAGGTTAGAACAATACAAGCTAAGGCTAAACCCTAAGAAATGTGCCTTTGGTGTCACTTCAGGCAAGCTATTGGGATACATTGTTTCAGCCAGAGGTATCGAAGTGGATCCAGCTAAGGTTAAAGCAATCATGGAAATGACATCTCCCAATAATATAAGTCAACTAAGATCACTCCAAGGAAGACTCCAGTCAATCAGAAGATTTGTTGCTCAACTAGCAGATAAATATCAACCATTTACTCATCTATTGCACAAAAATGTTCATTTCAAGTGGGACCACTAATGTGAGGACGCATTCAACAAGATCAAGGCTTATCTCATACAACCACTCATCCTAATGTCACCAATTCTAGGAAAGTCGTTGTTACTTTATGTATCAACCACCGAAGCATCCTTAGGAGTTTTGCTTGCACACTAGGATAATGAAGGAAAAGAACAAGCTATCTACTACATCAACAGAACACTAGTATGATATGAGATCAACTATTCACCAACAGAAAAAGCGTGCTTGGCAGTAGTTTTTGCTTCTAAAAAATTACGACACTATTTACTATCTCACTCCATCAAGTTAATAGCTAAAATTGATCCTCTGAAATATTTACTCAGCAAAGCAACTTTAACAGGATGACTAGCAAAATGGATCATGATCTTGAGTGAGTTTGATATTGAGTATATTGACAGAAAAACTATAAAAGGACAAGTCACCAACTAGCAGAGGCACCACTTCAAGATGATCATCCTTTACAGATTGAATTTCCTGATGTTGATATCCTAACAGTCACCACAAAAATATGGCAATTATACTTTGATGGTTCATATACACAACATGGATTAGGAGAAGGCATTCTATTTATCACACCACAAGGTCATACAATCCCAAAAGCATACAAATTAAGCTTTCCATGTACCAACAATACAACAAAATATGAAGCTTTGGTTACAGGTATCAAAATGGCTATAGAATGGAACATTAAACAACTTCAAGTCTTTAGAGACTCTCAGCTCGTCATCAATCAAATCAATGATGACTATCAAACAAAGGACAAAAAATTAATGCCTTATAAAAAAATGGTTGATGATATCAAGAAATACTTTGTAGAAATAAATTTCCAGCAGATTCCAAGAAATGACAACAAAGCAACAGATGCCATGGCTACACTTGCTTCTCTCCTTCAAACACGGGAAAATCAACAACGTTATGAATTCCTGGTGGAAGAGTTGTTTTACCCTGCTTATAATTGTCCTGATTCCCAAACTATTTGTCACCTTGTTGGGCATTATTCCTCACGCTATGGCCAAACTTACACATACCTGAAAGATAACACCCTACCCCCCGACTTATCGAAAAACCAAAAGAGAAACTTTATTCACCAATCCTCCCATTATACTCTCGTCACGAATACCCTGTTTAAACGAGGTCTAGACAATACTCTTTTAAGATGTCTTGAACAAGAAGAATCTGAGAAGGCCTTACATGAAGTCCATAACGACATTTGTGGCACTCATTCGAGTGGTCTTACCCTTTCGAAAAAACTCATAGGCTTGGGCTATTATTGGCTGACTACGGAACGGGATTCTTTTCAGATAGCTAGAACATGCAAACAATGTCAGATCCATGGGAATTTGATTCATGCACCAGCACAAGAACTTCATGCTTTGGCAACATCTTGGCCTTTTTGTCAATGGGGTCTTGATCTAGTAGGAAAAATAAATCCTTCTTCATCTAATGGTCACAAATTCATCCTTGTAGCTACAAAATATTTCACAAAATGGATTGAGGCAATACCTCTCATAAATATCACAGGAAAACAAATTGTTGCATTTATCTTGAACTATATCATCTGTCGCTACAGAATACCAATGACCATTATCACTGATAATGGATGACCATTCAAGAATCAAGATGTACAAGAGCTATGTGAGAAATTCAAGATCCAACACAAATTCTCCACACCCTACTATCCACAAGGGAATGGGCAAGTAGAAGCATCAAACAAAACTATTCTGAAAATCCTCAAAAAGACAGTGAATGATGTTGGCAAAGATTGGCATATTCAATTAAACCCTGCTCTATGGGCTTACCATACTAGTATTCGCACACCAACATGTGCCACACCTTTCTCTCTTGTTTATGGATCAGAAGCAATACTGCCAATAGAAGTAGAGATACCTTCTCTACGCGTATCATTAAAAGGTCTCATCCCAGATGAAGAACAACGAGTATCTAGATTACAAGAGTTAGAATTGATCTATGAACGAAAACAAAATGTCTTTGATCATCTAAAGGTATAACAACAAAGAATGTGTCGGAGCTATAATCACAGGGTAAAACCACAAATCTTTCAAGTAGGGGAACTAGTACTAAAAGAAAATCCATGCAACCAGGAAAATCGAGAAAAGAAAGGAAAATTTGAACCAAACTGGTTAGATCCATTTGTGATCACAACAGTATTCGGATCAGGAGCATATCAACTATCAACACAAGACGAAGATCAACTCAAGGAACCCATCAATAGCATGCATCTGAAGAAGTTTTATGTCTGAAAAAACAACAAAAATCAAAAACAGTGAAAAAGTAGAAAAATCCAAAAACAATGAAAAAGCAAAGAAAATTCAAAAAAATCAAATATGAGAAAAAATGCAATAAAAACAGACGGTGAAAACTTGGCAAACAGGCGCTATTTGTCAGCTAGCTCTTCCATCTATTAGTTCATGCATCTTTCCACTTGCATTAATTTTCCATCAGCGTTGTTCATATCCATAATAAAGCCTTATACATACGCAGGCATCACAGCTGCTCTCTCACCATGGTTTGGATCATTGGGTATATCATACTGAATTTGTTTCTAGGCTTAGGGCAAAATCCTACACTTAGTTGGGGGCAAAAATTTGGATCAATTATGAGCTTAATCAAACAGGTAGAACAAACGGTTAGACAACTCTTAATAAGTGAAAACTGAGACATATCCAACATGGAACACGAGATCAAATTATCAACCATCACATTATCAGAAAGTCAGTCTAAATGCATGGATGATATCTTTTGGATCATAATTTTAACATGATTGTTCAACTTTTCTATATTGATTTTCGCTATCATGATTTCTGAGTGACTCCAAGATGTCTTTGACTAGAGGAACAAGGAAGAAACATGATATTTTTCTTGTTTGTTGTCTGAAAATTAATCATTAATATGTTCAAATTTGTCTCGGGACATGATCATCGAAGTATCATCGAAGACATTTCCGATTTTTGTATTGAAATGATTAATACTGCTTGTTTTACGCAAGCAACACTCAGGTCATTTCAGTTCAATTATACCTCGATGCTTGTACTAACTTGCCATATCAAAATCGAGGAAAGTAGTGCTCAGGTCATCATGGTTAATTATACCATCGATGTTTGCACTCACTTCCCACATTTAAAAAGCTCAATGATGACAAAAACGCAATAATCCAGTGACTGGTCCGCTCGTAGCTTTGCATTGCATTTAGCTTGCATTTCATTCTTGCATGGGATCCTGCATGCTCCTTTTATCCAAGGTTAAATCTATCGCATGAATCATCGAGGTATCATCACAAGTGTATACGCAATCAAAACGATGACTCATATCTCTCCAGATATTGTCGACCTAGCGAAAATCTTATGCTACCCTCTCACCAGAACCAACATCAGAGTATCTAAATCTTTCTACAACTTGATATCAACAAACCACCAAGTTCTTTATCCACATCAACCTTATCAATCGATCGCATCTGATCTATTTTATCATGTCTTATACAGGATGTATCTTTCCTGAAACCAGATGCTTTTGATCAAGTCTTATACAGGATATATCATTCCTGAAACCAGACGCTTCTGATCATCTTTGTCTTATACAGGAGGTATCATTCCTAAAACCAGACTAAATCTAGATCTTATCAAACTAATCGAACCTATCGAAATTTATCAAACTCTATCAATCATCGTGATCAAAGAACTCGCATTTTTATCAACCATAGTTGCAGACATCAAATCATTTCTAATCGGGATATCAATTTCGCAAAAATTTGAAAAACTCCACATATCAATTATCTCACTTGATCTCCCGAGGGGGCATCATCATATCACAATTTATCAACTAAGAGCTGGGGCATCCTATCGAACCAATATCACCATCAAAATGAGATTATTCTTTGAATCAACGCGTCATCACACCTCGCTTCAAAGAGGGGCAAAATGTATACACCTAAAAATGGTCTGAAGATAATTAATTAAATAAGAAATTATTTAATTAGTTCCCCTTCCTAATTTAATTGAATTCACTAAGCAATTTGATTAAAATCCCTCTTTCAGCTACTTATTAATAAATCTAAGGATTTATTTAATAGGTTCATTTCAATAATCCCCTTTGATTAATTAATTCAAATTAATTAATTCTCCCCATCAAATTTATTTCTTCTAAATTCCCTAATTAATCAAAACAAATCAATCTATGAGTTGTTGAGATTAATTAGTCTTTTCCTATTATTTGAATTTTTAAATTTAAATTCTCCTAACTTCTAACCACCTAACCTAACCCCTTCTAAACCTAACCTCTTCCATCTAACCCCGGGTTTAATTAACCATCCTAGCTTGCACATCCTAACCACCATGTCCCCTTTCCTTGGACACTTTTCCCTCTCGTGAGCAAAGCTTCTTGACACTTGTCACCATGGAGATGACAATGTCCCCTTTCATCCAACCCCTTCTCCTACCAACCTCCAATTGTTCCCTTTCATCCAACCTTTCTAGAAACTTCTTGACACTTGTCACCATAGAGATGGCAAATGTTCCCTTTCATCCAACATCTTTTCCAACCTCCTCCAATTTCACCATTGATATCTTCAGACTTAATCTTGACCGTTGATTCCTGCCACCTCACCCCTAGCCTTGGAAATCCTATAAATAGACCCCACTTTGGAGCAATAAGGATCCCATCTCATTTGCATTCAAGCATTGTTACTATAGACATATGAAATCTTAGTTTAACATTTGAGCTTAAATCTAGCTTACTTTCTAGCATAATCATGGAATCATGTAGCTTAATTATTATCATTGCTAGCTTAAATGCATCATTTATCATTTAAATCCTTCATTTAAGTGTAGTCAAGTCACTGGAATTTGCATAACTAGATCTGAGAGCAAAATTCATACTCACATTTACTGGGAGGCGATAGATCGCTTAGCTATGGTTTTATCTTTCTTTGCTTTAAATTCATTAACCATGCTTGTAATGATCTATTGAGTGTTTTGTGTTGCAGGAACATGTATACACTTCATAGGCACGACAATAACTACCTGATGATCTAAGGTTGTTTTGCAAGGAGCTCCTTCTACGCCACAAGTTACTAGCTAGTATTATCCTTGACCATTTAGGAAATACACCAGCATAAATCTCTATCCTTAATTTGTTTAATATATCCCCTACCCATAAAGTAGTCCTTGACAAAGCATTACAATAATCCACAATTCTTACCAACATAAATATCGACCAATTTTAGGCCAAGACATGACATATTGCTCCCTCACGCCCAATTACCTTTACTAAAAATGATTTCTTGCATAACAAGCCTAAACAAAATGATTCATTGCATTTAGAAATATTTGTCCACAACACCAAAATAAGATGAGTCTTGATAAATGGTGGAGCAAGATTGAACATTTGTATATTAAGAGTTATCGTAGCTCTGAGCTACTCTGAAAGTGACATTGATCCTTCAAAGAAAATCACTATCAAAGCTTATGATGATGCAGAGCACCTTTCAAAGGGTGTTATTATGCTACCCATCCAAGTTTGACTCACCACAAAAAGTATAACACTGCAAGTCTTCGACCTAAACTACCCTATAATATGATTCTTGGCCATCCCTAGATACATGCCATGAAAGCAGTTATGTCTACTTATCATTAGTGCCTAAAACTTCCTTGTAATGGAACAAAAATCACTATCCTTGGAGATCTAGATCCCTTCAAATTTTGTGCTAACTTGAAAGGAACATTTAAGCAACAAGTACCAACAAACAGAGAAGCTCCATCATCTAATGACACTTCTTGAAACATAGATCCTCAAACACCGGCTAAATTGTCAAAAGGAAAACTCAAAGTTGAAGGTCAGAGATGTGGAGAATACACTATGTTGTGGTCATTTCACATTGACAAACTGTCTACTTCTCTTAAGTCCCATGGAAAGCCACATCTTGTGCAAAAAGAACCTAAGGTTATAATTCAGTACCAACTTCCTACTACTTTCACAAAATAGGGAGACCACAATGAAGAAAAAATTGAAGAAGTATTAAAATGGCTTTATAGGGATGAAAAAGATGTTCCACCTATATAATTACCTATTGAAAATTATGGAAAAGGATTCACCGTCATGCAAAAGAAAGGCTATGATTGACATAGTGGTCTTGGAAAAACAAGTAAGGAATTATAAAGCCTGTTTAACCAAAAGAGTGACATCACACTAGAGGAATTGGATTTAAACCATTACAAATTGGTCCCTCCAATGCCAAGTTATCCTTATGTGAGAAGGGACACATTCCTAACAATGAAAAGACACCTGAGGAATACCTTAAAGAAATTGATTCCAATGAGTGGGAATGGGATTCCTATTCCTCTAGCTCTTATGCCTTAGACGATATTTTCATTGATCCTAATGACTTACCCATTGAAGAAAAACATGTAAATACTCCTCTTCCTGAATAGACATGTCATAGGCCCTAGATTATAGACTTTTGGGATCCTAGGTACTCTTCAGAAGAATACCATATTGAAAGTAATGACGATAATGATATTACTGATATCCATATCACGACCTTAACCTTTGCCATGCAAGACTTGTATAACATCGATGATAGCATGCCCTTAGCTCATCCCAGGCTTATCGATTGGGACCAACAAGGACCATTGAGTTTAGACCATTTTGAGAGTGATAAGGCCATAGTAGCATTCCTTGACCCTCATGAAGAAATATTAGAACAATTTGGGTAATCAACTCCTAGTCACAAAAATGAAAATGAAAAATATAGAAACAACGAGTCTCTTGATGAAAACCGCAAAGCACCTTTAGACATTAAAAAAGTAAAAATAAATGACATATCTAAGGGTGAAAACCTTTATGAGGTGCTCGAGGATTGAAGATTGGACAAACCCTAGGTATAACATGTAAAATATCCTCTCTTGGTGGAGACGACAAAAGAAATCAACTTGGGTACACCAGACAATGCTAAGGTCATTCACTTTGTAGTCTCATTGTCAGAGTAAGAAAAGACAGACTTCATCACATTCTTCCTGAAAAAACTAACAAAATTTGCATGGTCTTATGCAAATATATGCCACGACTAGATTCAGAATTGGTTCTTCATCGTTTGCCATTTTAGTCAGAAGCTAAACCAATCAAACATAAACTAAGAAAAATGCATCCACAAATTGCCTTACTAGTGAAGGTTGAGCTCGAGAAATTGTTAGATGTGGGTTTCATCAGACCTATTGATTATGCAAAGTGGATTTCTAACCTGGTTCCAATGAGCAAACCTGCTAGGGGCATTAGAATTTTTATTGATTTCAGAGACTTGAACAAAGCATGTCCAAAAAATGACTTCCCTTTGCAATCAAAATCTAAATCAAAATTATACATAAGCAATTGATAAATTCTCAAACATTCATTTGCATAACTTGTAAAAATTCAACTCAATTAAATTTATTTTAATTCCACATTGCCAATATCTAAATTCTGTTAATCCTAGAGGATCCGGTTAATACTAAGAAGGGGGTGAATTAGTATTAACAAAAAATGAAACTTTCAACACCAAAATAGACTTCTCAGATCCAAAAAACATTCAACACTTAAACTAACTTATTTAATCGATTAGAATGCTTCATTAATCATATAATCATCAATACCGGTAACCACTTTAAGATCTCTGATAAAAAAACATAAATTGTCTTAATCGGTTATCAGAAATAAAACATTAACATCACAAGAAAAACATTCCACACATGAACATCATGATTTTCACATGGAAACCCAAATAGGGAAAAACCATGGTGGGAATTGGTACCCACAAATATTTTGCACTCTTTCAGAATGCGCCCTATTAGGAGCCAAGCTCGGTTAGAAGCTTACAAGCACACCCCGTTAGGAGCACACCCTGTTAGGAGTCACCCGGTTAAGGGATTTACCTCAACCTTGTTAGAAGCTTTGATCTATTAGGATCAACCTCGCAAGAGGATTTAGAACTCAAATATTGAGTCACCCTGTTAGGGGATTTTATAATATGAGGCTTGTTAGGACCTACCCGGTTAAAGGATTTTAGTTGCTGTAATTGTTAGAGAACAACAGTGAATGATCTGTGTATAGCACTCAACTGCTTGCTTGATTAGATCCAATTAAGTTCTAAGTGTGCATCTCACTGGCAGATCTTCTCACACACACTGATTCAACTTCACACACTTCTCAAAATCACCGACACTTCAAAACATCAACCTTATCGACATAAATAACTTTTACAACTAGGTCGACATCAAAACCTTAAGACTTACTACGCAGATCATCACATATCTTTACAACTCATTACAAATCATCATAGGGACCATTACAGTCAATTACAAATCAATATCGACTGTTGAATGATCATAAATCGTCACAACAAGTTGATCTGGTACAAAGTCAAACCCTTAGCACATTTTGCTAAGCAATTTGCACATTCCCAATAAATTCTTTGTTCAAACGCGCCAAAACATATTTCAAACACATCATGCGGTTTGTGTCGCGTTATCATCAACACGTGAACTTGATGTAGATCACCGCCAAACCAAAAATCATTACCGGTCCTTAAACCCTGGCAAAGCTTCATCACAAATTCAAAACATGCCTTCCAGTAACCATTGTAGGATACGGTTTTGGTTACATACTCAAATCCATCATAAGAGCTTATGTTTCAAACCACAAGTCACCAAACATCGTCAATCACCCAATTCCATCAAAACTTATCTGCTTTACTGATTAAGGTCCTAATTCGCAGTCTTGTCGGTAAACTCTGTCAAACTCTTACTCCGGTAGACCAATTCACTTAGCCAACAAGACAATCATCGAAAACCAACTGTAAACATCATTAAACATCAGTTGACCCTGGTTGCCATCAATGACAACACAAATAACTGATCGTGTTATCTTTCCTCTACCGGTACAGTCATCCATCATCATCTCATCTTCATCAGTTATGCCAAACATGCCAACAAATTCAATATGTACTTGTTAAACTCTGCTAGATATTTTTTTGAATTAGGGTATTTAGCGGTAAAGTAAGATGAATAGGTTTTACTCCATGTCCTCATGCGATTGCTTATGGACATTTTATGTTTAAATTTAAGTAGTTGGAGTGTCCCCATGTAAAATTTTAATTAGGAAAAAAAGATATATTAAAATCTTCTCCTATTTTAGTGGAGTAGTAGCTCCTTAAAAATTGAAAATAAGCTTTCGAAAGGGGGGGGGGGGGGTGGAAATAAGAAGTAACTGCTTATTGAAAAAGTTGATATGTGGCTTCATCATTTTTTTTTCCTCTTCTTTTTATTTGCCTGCAATTTTGTCTACAAATTGCTCCTGAAAAAGTTGAACCACTGTGCAAGTTGAGCTGCTACTGCCAAGGAGCAGCATGGGGACTTGCCCTTAAGGCCTAGGGTCCCATGGGAGGGGTTTGGGCTCTATTTTTTATTGGAAAAGGCGCTCCCATGGAATTTTTTTTTTTTTTTGGCTACAAGATTATTTATAATCTTTTCCTAAAAAGTAGAAGCTCCTACTTTTTAGATTTTCATTTTTGAGTGGGTGCAAATGGGTTGGGGCTGGAATCAACCCCTACAACTTAGGGATAATTTATGCCACTTGTCAATTATAATTTGAAATAAAAAATTATTGTTAAAATTGCACACTACAAAAATAGACACAATTAATCCTTACATTTAGGAAAAAGCAGTCTCATGATTTTTTTTTTTTGGGCGACAAAATCATTTGGAATCTTCCCTTAAAAAATAGAATCTCCTCCTTTTTAGATTTTTATTTTTGAGCAGGTGAAAATAGGGTGGGGCTAGAATTAGCCCCTACAACTTAGGGATAATTTATGCCACTTGTCAATTATAATTTGTTTCCCACCAAAAAATATTTAATGAACCCCGCCAACAAAAAATTTAGAGGGAAATCAAAATTTATGTATATATTTTAAAGCTGAATTACACTGTTCATCAGACCACAACTTCCTTCAATTTAAAAGTTTAAATTTTTAAACAGAAATACACTACAAATTTCATGGAACCACCAGCTTTAAAAAATTCATAAAAAATCTCTATAACACCTGCTCTATTTTTTAGGAAGCTCCCTCCATAAGACCCCACCCAGCCTAAGAGGGTAGGAAATGTTGATTATATGCGAAGCCACTTCCCCTCGTTTCACACACGCCACCCATGACGGAGCCGTTGTTGTTGGTTTATGCCAAGCTATAGCTATATAAAATAAAATAAAACAAGAACAAGAAATATCAGCAAAACAGCTTTGGCAAAGCATGATGATAAGTAGTTAAGCAGATTCGAAGAAACAGCATTTCTGGCAATCGCCTTTCCTCTGAAAAAAGCATTCTGAATAATAAAGGAAGGTCCTGCCTTCCATTCTATATGGTGTAGGATTCCTTCATCTGAGCAGGCAGGGATAGAATCCATTCTTGATCCTCGACAGGGTTTGAAGCAATCGCTTTTACAGAATTGAGATGGATGGATTAAGAGGTTAAATGTGGAAGGGGGTGAGGTGGGGTTTTCTTTGTGTGAAATAATTGTGTATGGAAACGCGCAGCCGCAAGCGGGCGGAGGCCTCAGCCCCTCCTCACTCTTCCTCTCGCCGCGCTTCCAAACGAGCTCGCCTCTGCGTTTCTTCTTCAATATCAACGACTACGCCATCTCACCCTCAATCTCGATCTCAATCGCAGTTTCGAACAAATTCTCGTAGGCAGGAAGGCATGGATTCATCTTCGGCGTCTGCTTCTGCCTCCCGTCGGGACTCGGGCGGAAAGAATTGGAATTACGGCGACAGTAAGCGAGAGAGGGATTCAGGCGACAAGGGCAAAGAAAAGGAGAGGGAGAGGGAAAGGGAGAGGGAGAGAGAGAGGGAGAGGGAGAGGGTAAGGGAGGCAATGGAGGAAGAGGAGAATGAGGAGGAGGAGGAGAACGGTGGCGGGAGTAATAACAGCAACAGCATACTGCATCAGAATCTGACGTCAGCAAGCAGTGCGTTGCAGGGCTTGCTGAGGAAGTTGGGGGCGGGGCTGGATGATCTGTTGCCTGGAGGTTCACATGGAGGAAGCGGGGGAGGCTCA
Organism: Cryptomeria japonica; assembly: GCF_030272615.1. NCBI lineage: Eukaryota > Viridiplantae > Streptophyta > Pinopsida > Cupressales > Cupressaceae > Cryptomeria > Cryptomeria japonica. Next base: position 502,673,615 of record NC_081407.1, on the reverse strand, counting down.
GGCTCTCATGGCCGCGTGAAGAGGATTCTGTCGGGACTACGGGCTGACGGGGAAGAGGGGCGGCAGGTGGAGGCTCTCAGCCAGCTATGTGAGATGGTGTCGATAGGTACGGAGGAGTCGCTCAGTAGCCTGGCGGTGGATGCATTCGTGCCTGTGCTGGTGGGCTTGGTCAACCATGAGACCAACGCAGACATAATGTTACTTGCCGCAAGGGCTTTGACTCATCTCTGTGATGTACTACCTTCCTCATGCGCTGCGGTAGTGCATTATGGAGCTGTTCCCTCTTTTTGTGCCCGCTTGCTCACCATCGAGTACATGGATCTGGCAGAACAGGTAGTTAAGTTAACATAATTGTCGTCTCATTACAATTGGTGTGTGATCATTCATTGGGATTCCACTGCAAGTTCATTATAAATCATAATATAATGAACAGCTTTTCTTAATCAGTTCCCTTTCTCTTCCTATATATTTTCAAAACCTCTATCTTTATTTTATTTTTTCTTGGAATCAAACCGTCCTTCCCGTTTTCAATTGGGGCCAATTTTATGTTATTCGATACATCTGCTGATTTGAGCTTCAAATTTTAAGGGCTAAACTCAGCTATTTGTTAATTGATAAGAATTTTTTTGTTTTTTTCGAAAATGACTCTTTTATCAAATTAGAAACATTTGCCGCAATATTAGTATTTTCATTTAAAAATTCACTAAAGTTAGCATAATTGCTAACATTTACTAGACTAGCTTGGTGTTTCTTTGTTCTTATTATGTTAATTTATGAAATTGATTTTCTAACAAAGAAATCTGCATTTATAAAAAGTTGGTATGTCCTGAAGTTATTTTTGTTATCTGACCTGCTCTGGATGAATACGATTTATCTTTTGGAGATATTTGAAATGCTATATTTGTAGTCTTTCCATTGATTTTCTAATCAGATAAGGAGTCATTTCATTTTTAACTAACGTGATCTCTGTTTCAGTCCTTGCAAGCGCTGGAGAAGATTTCTCATGAACACCCAACTGCTTGTCTCCGCGCAGGGGCCCTTATGGCAGTGCTGTCATACCTTGATTTCTTCTCTACTGGTGTTCAGGTAATCTATGAAAGTTTTCTAAATGTTAAATCAGCAAGTGAGCAAATAATAAATTACACTCACTCTAGTTGGCTGTACCTGAGCATTAGAAAAATCACTAGGGATATTCTAGCTTGTCATAAGAAAGGGGTCAAAATTCTATTCATAAGTTTATGGGGCCCTAAATGGCTAATATAAGCCACCATGTGTATGTCAGTGGTGCAGATCAGAATCAGGGTCCTGAGTGTCTTTGCTTGCGAGAAATGCATTGTAATAATGTTATGTTAGTAAGTGATGACCTTTTAAAAAAGGAGATACACTCTTGTCCTGTACAAATATTTCTCATGTTTGTTACCCAAATACTAATGCCGGCAATCCATAGATGTCCTTGCTGTGGCAGCTTCCTTATTTTTTTTAATTATTTGGATTGTCAGTGAGTGAGCGTGGACTGTTTTGAAAGGGAGATATTTACTCATTCTGCAGATTCTAGTCATTTTTTATTGGCTGCATAGTTATATGACAGTTATAGAAAGATGTTGTAAGTTTGTTATCTACTTAATAGTTAGATGTGATACGTTTGTAATAGTTAGATGTTCAATGGTTACTTTCAGTTTTTGTTATTTTTGTGCTCCTTTTTCAGGATGTTTTTTTAAATCCATATGCTAATGATGCAATAATTGTTGAAACTTGAAACTCATCAGAGGGTAGCATTGTCAACGGCAGCCAACATGTGCAAGAAACTACCATCAGATGCAGCCGATTTTGTGATGGAAGCTGTCCCCTTGCTTACAAATCTTCTTCATTATCATGATTCCAAGGTAAAGTTTTACTGATCGATGAATTTGCATTTGACCTTTTCTTCTTTCCTACTCTGAAATATTGGAATTTGTTCTTAGTCAGTTATTGGTTGCATCCTAATGCTATGTTTTACAGGTGTTAGAACATGCATCTGTTTGCTTGACTCGAATTGCAGAATCCTTTGCATCTTCTCCTGAGAAACTGGATGAGCTTTGCAATCATGGCTTAGTTGCACAGACTACAAGGCTTGTATCAGTCAGTAGTTCAGGTGGTGCTCAGGCATCACTTAGCACTCCAACTTATACGGTAGGCTTTCAATTCAATATTGAACAGTTAAAACTAATATGTTTAATGTGAATTCTTACTTCTTCAATGGGGTGGAGTATGCAGGGTCTGATTAGACTTCTTTCAACATGTGCTAGTGGTTCAACGTTAGCAACAAAAACCCTTCTAGTCCTTGGCATCAGTAGTATTCTTAAAGATATCCTTGCTGGTTCTGGTAGTATTTCCAGCATTTCTGTTTCTCCAGCTCTAAACAGGCCCCCTGAACAGGTATTTAAACTGCTTTAATTCTGATATGGGTAGGGTTTTTTGCTTAATTATCATAAGGGCAGTTCACCATATCCTGCCTTCAATTGAGCTTTACTTGCTAAAATATTGCTTAATTATCATAAGGTCATATGAGAAACAAGCGATGGAAAATATAGTCATGTTGGTCTGTTCCATTCCCTGGAGTCTGGAGATGTATAATGCTCAAACTAAGTACTTGCATGCTCCTTTGACATGGAATTAGCTGCTGTAAAGGGCACTAGTCATGCTGGCTACAGACGGGGAATTGTCCTAAATTCAATACATGTAACTAAATTCATGTCCAATGAACAGCAATAGGAATCTAATTGCTCTGAATAGTGCATGATATGATATTTAGAATTATGAGTATGTTTTACAAATGCCACTTTGTGAGCATTGTCAGAGACCAGGAAAAAACTCCAGTATAATGGGTGCTTGATAGTTTGATGATAAGAATAACAGCTTTAGGGGAAATGAATCACTTGACCAGTTTGTATTTGACCATTATAAAACCTCTCTCAGTTTGTAACTTTGATTTGCCTCAGTCCTCTTAGTTTCTTCTTTGGATCCCAGACAAGATTACTTGTCAGATTTATAATTTATAATCTTACATAATAACTGAACAATTGTAGTCTCTTCCATAGAAAAATGCAAGTGTCCTGGTGAGGCCAATTGGAAAAATCATGGAAACAGTTTGAGGGAATTGCTTAGAATAATTGCAATCTCCAACCATTCAATTGGGAAGCAAATGCAACTCTTAGCGTACTTTGTTTCTTTGTCAGATCTCAGCAAAGATTACTCGCTATGTTTCTAATTGATAAACAGTTTAATTTCTTGCAAAGAAAAATGCAACAGTTCTTGTTAGAGCTAATTGACGAAACTGTAGGGGCAGGTTTGAGAGAATGTTGCAAAATATTCCCAATTTGCAGTAATAGATGTGCATGAATTCAAAGATACATAAAGGATCAAAATGTGGAAAGGTATAAAGGAAGTTATCCTATACTATCTGAATCTTAAACATAGTTGGCAAGATTAAGAACACTTAGATATTCTATTGCCACCCACACCCTCTATTTGTGTCAAATGAAACAAGAAATGCCATGGTGTAATAGATTGTGTGTCTATCTTAAATTACCACAAGCACACTTGGGTACATTTTCTGTTAAGGGAGCATTTTGTACAAAAATAAAATATGACAAATGTCTCACACTGAGGTGACAACATTAATGAACATATTGCATAGATTTGAATGTTTTTGTAATTAACTACTGAAGTAGATTTTCCAATCCTTATTGTCAAAGAGGAATATTGAAGACATGCGTTGAAATTTTTTGTAGGGCAACAATGTCATCCCCTTCCTAATCATTTCCATTAAATAATATGCGCATCAAGTTTAATAAATATATTAGGCAGCAGTTAAGAGAACAGTGATCCATAATTAGTAGTTATAATAAAGTAATTCTTTAACTGCAGTCTATTATCAGCTAAAAGTTAAGAGGTATCCGAAGGGTTATAAGTCTTGTATTGGATTAAAGTTTATCAAAGAAAAATTTTAAATAGTTATGACTTTTGGAAGGAAAAAAGGTGTAAAAGGAAGATTAAACAAGAAGAGGAAGGATCAATCAATTTGGAATAAATATTATGTGACTTTGCAAATAAATATTACAGCCAAAGAGGACAAAAACCCTCCAAGAAAATTAAGAGATTAAAGGACGAAAACCCTTAATTTCTCCTATCAAGTATTTGGACAAAAACCCACAACTTGTCTAGATATCAAGGACAGACATTTAAGAAAAATAGCTGCAAATTGGAAGAAGAGACATAGAGAAAATCAAGAAAAAATAATATTATAATAAAATTCATGATTTTGATTTTAAGTTAGGTTATATTTATAAATATAAATGCAATTATCATTTTTGAAATAGAAATACCGTGTTAAGGCAAAACATAAGAAATGTTCTAGAAAGGGACATTACAAATGGTATCAAAGCATTTGATCTTGCCAGCCTGCAGGATAAAGCTAAAATGTTGGATACATTCTAGTCAAAGACTTGAAGGTCTACAAAATGAAGAAAACATGGATCTTGTGCAAGAATTGTTGTACAAATTTGATGTCCCTAAAATTATTAACAATGTCAAAGTTTGTCAGATGATGCAAAAGCTTGTGTTTCCTTTGATGAGTACTTGGAACACTTGGGTACCAATTTCCCAAGAAAAGAGGTCTATATGAATACATAAGAAAAATGTCCAAGGAGGAGATCAAGGAGCAAGATCCAAGAGAATGATTAATTACAGCAGAAGAGAAGCTAGAATTAGAATCATCAAGGAGCAAGATCCAAGAGAATGATTAATTACAGCAGAAGAGAAGCTAGAATTAGAATCACAATAAGCTTTTAAAACCAAAGAAGAATAAGAAGATTCAATATTGTGTGTTGAAGAAGTGTCAATAATTGCAAACAATGTCCAAGAAACATCCATGCAATTTTCAGGTATGGTTGTAATTGATCCATATAATGATGATGTGCAAAATATTAGTCATTTTATCATAAGGAATGATTTGTCTAAGATTGACCCCCATGAGGAGGAATTGCATGTTTATCAAGAAAAGTCCATGTTGATATATACCTACTACATGGAAGTTAACCAAGGGAGATTTAAACTTCCTATTTCCAAGACCGATGGGCTTGTTGATGTGTTACAACAGTTTGTAGTCATGAGGAGACTTTTGGTTTACCTCTTGGAAAAACCAACATGGACATTGAAGAATAATGAATGCATTCACAATGTTGCCATCCCACAACAATTGAAGAGAAAATAGATATAGTCACCCTAGGAAGTTTGATCCTAATTGGAGTCAAATAACCTGCAATAGAGAACACCTATCCCTTTACTCAAATACAAAATTGGTTTTGCACAAAAGAGTGGGACCCAAATATTCACAACACTCTCATAATTCATCATGGCGGATGATGCAACATTTTCTATCATTTTGGATGTCAGCAATGACAATCAAGAGTTTGTATTCACTGCCCTGAATTTGGCGAAAATGAAATGAGAAAGCAGAAGATCATTACAATGAATGATTTCATTCAATATGATCAAGCCAATCTTTCTCGTCCCTTTTTAAGGCCAAAATCTAAAGCTATATATATGGAGTGGGATTTTTATAATACTTTGGTTAAGCATAGCATATTTTTTCATAACAAACACCTAGCACAACCACGTGAGAGAGCATGGTGCATAAGCATGGATTTTTGTAAGCAAGGTATAACTTGTGAAAGTTCCCTAGCTGCTATGGGAAATGGCCATGACATAGTATTTCCCATCTTCTTATTGCTGCATTCATTGGATGGAACGTTTGTAATGTTCCTCCACAAAACTAACACTAGTGCATGTAAGTCCATACAGAAGAGGGAAGTTAGTTTATTGAATATAAATAAGGAATTACAAGAGAAAATGATTGAAAATGGTCTTTTGTTCGATTTTTAAGTGGAGATGGGAGGAAGAATTGCAGGACTGCAAGATGTCTTATTGTTTCTTCTCTTTGAGGATGAGAGAAAATTTGCTAAATTACGAATTTTGCCAGTTACCAACTCTTGGTTTTGTTGTTGAGAATTAATGGGAAATACACACACACACACACACACACGTGTGTGTGTGTGTGTATGTATATATATATATATATATATATACACACATGCTGGCTCTCTCTCTCTCTCTATATATAACTTAATAATATGTGTGTAATAAAAGAAAGTTAATATATATATATATATACACACTAAGTTACCAGGTTCGAATTCGAATTCGAGTTTGGCAAACATAAAATTTGGATGAAGTTCGGCAAGGGTAAAAATTCGGAAATAAATTCGACATTAAATTCGCCTTTATATAATTTTAATTTTTTAAAATATAAGTAATATATTCACAAAATTATAATTTATTAATACTAGTTTAAAATAATATTAAATTTAGATATTTAAATATGTTTAATTATATTAAATATTAATATTAAAATATAAAAATAAACAAGTAAAATAATATTAAGTTTAAATATTTTTAATGTTAATATAAATAAAATAATATTAATTTTTTAATAAATGTAAATTATTCAAATATAAAATATATGTTTTAAAAAAATTTAAACTATAGAAAAGTTTTTCTTCCATGCAAGAACTTTGGAGACTGAATGCTGGTGTTTTTCTTCCACGCAAGAACTTTTCCATCAACAAAAGCAACATGATAACCCTTGTCTTCTAATGCTGAAATAGAAATCAGATTCCTCTTAATACCAGGAACAAAGAGAATATCACTCAGAAGAAGAGGAATACCAGAATCCAACTGAAAAGAAGTAGAACCGGCACCCTTCACAGAATAACATGCATCATCACCAATGATAACTTGAAGATGTGAATCTTTTTCCTTCAAGTTGGAGAGGTGTTTGTGATGTCCCCATCCTAGTCAGGGTTTTAGAGTTGATGAGTTAGCTTATTTTTTGGACCCTCGGAGGCTAACAGGGTATGGATAGAGGGTCATGAGGACAGTGGATGGAGGATGATGTTCTTTAGTTTAGGGTTGGGTTCAGTTCAGGCTTCGTTTGAGCAGTTTCTGACTCCATTTGAGGGATTTGCTATTTATAGATGGGAAGTTGGTTATTTTTAGACAGCCCCTTGGTCACATGGGTTTTGGGAGCTTTATCTCCAGCTTCTGACGGTTCATCTTTTGGAGTCATATTGTGAGAGATTAATTTTTCAATGAATTACATGCAATATTTAATTAATGACGTTTATTATAAAGTCACATTGACTTTTTAATAAAATATTTCACTTAAATTTCTTTAAGTGACTTATTATTTTTCTCCATAGTTGGGCGCCCATATTAAAAGTGTTTTAACACTTAATGATATTTTTCAAACCCTAGAAGCAACCCTAATTAAAAATCGTGGGTTTTTGCATAAAGCCGCCCCCTTGAGAAATCAAACTCATTAATTTGTTGATCCCCCTTGAGAAATCAAACTCTTTAATTTGTTGATCATTTGATATCTCTTCCTCTCTGGGTTTTGGAGCTTGAGGGTTTCAAGGGTTTCAGACTGGATTCTTCATTGGGAACGTCTATTCTTCAGTGCATGGTAATGGTGAGACTATGAAAGATTAGTTGAATTGTTGCTGCTGTGGTTGGCTTCATTCAGAAGTCAAATTGGTGATGATTGCAGGCAGATTTGGCTTCTTACAGGGCAGATCTGTTGTAAGTTTTCTTATTTACTGTTATTGCTGTTAATTTTCTGTGGTTTGGAGGCCTCCTTTCCCAAACACACAGCTTGCTCATTAAATTGGCGCCATCTTCTACTATTTGGGCGTCTTATTATTAAAATAAAAGCAGATCTGAATTGTTTCCAGATTAAAAATCAGAACTTTGTAAGTTGCTGATTTAATCTTTTCATTTCAATAAATTGGCCAAGGACCTACGGGTATGCTTCTAAAATCTCCAATTTATTGTTTCAGCTGATTATTTCTTGTATTATTTTCAATATGTGTTGAAAATTAAGAAACCCCTTATGCAACTTCTGTCTATTTCTGAAAGACCATCTTTAATAATCAAACATACAAAAAGAATTACAAAACTACAGCAGGTTGAAGAATTGAACTAGCAAGGGTTCATTACAGTGTTCACGATAACCATATATGGCGGGAGGCTCCACTATCAATAAGCCAAGTATCACTCTCAATAGGAATATTATTGGAGAGAGCAGAAATAAATAAGAACCCTTCTGAATTTTCACTAGACTCTCTATAAGAAGAATCATTTTCAACATTTGTTGCAGCAGCTTGAGGCTTGGGTCTTGAAGGACATTCTCTAGCAAAATGGCTAAATTTGTCACATCTGAAGCATTGTACTCTAGAGAGATCCTTTCTTTTCTTAGATTCAAGTGCTGAATCAGAATTTCTCTCTCTATTCCTTTTGAAGTTTCCTCTCCTTCCTTTTCTTCTAGACGTATGGGTAGCAAGAACATGATCTTCGTCATGATGAGATTTACATCCAATTCCTCTTGCCTCCAATCTGCATTCCTCTTGAATGCAATCAGCCCTCAATCGATCAAACTTGGGTAATTCATTTCTTCCACTAATACCTTGAATGAAAGATTCCCAAGAGTGAGGAAGACCATTCATGGCCAGCATAACAAGATCTTTATCCTCAATAGAATCACCAATAGCATTGAGCTGATCCTTTAATTCAGTAATCTTCATAAAGAAAGAAACAACATTTTCATCTCTAGCCATTTCGATATGAAAGAGTTGACGTCTCAATGCTGCTCTACTGGTACTGTTGAATTCATACAAGCTTTGAAGACACTCAAACATTTCTTTAGCTGAATTCAACTTGGATATAACAGGTACTAGATGATCTTTAACAGAATCAATTAGAATCTTTTTTGCCATGAGATTATTCTTCCTCCATTGAGCTTTCTCGGTATCATCTGAAGTTTCATCTACAACATATTTCACATAGTTAAGAAGATCATTCTCTTCTAACACAATAAGAATCCTAAATTTCCATGAAGTGAAATTGGCTGCACCATCCAGTCTGTCTTCAACTTTGAGTCCATTCACCATGATGAAAAACTTGAAATAAACAGACTAAGGCTTCAAATAAAGGAAATTTCAAAATTAAGCAATCTGATTTTGGATCTTATTTTTTTAACCTGGCTCTGATACCATGTTCAAAACTGAAATCAGAATGCTATAACATAGAAAAGAGAACTTAAGAAAACTTAAGGGAACAAGAACACAGCAAATTATCCTGGGAAAACCCTCCACTTGAGGGTGAAAAACCCAGCCACACCAAATTAGATTTTATTGAAAGCTCAACATAAGTACAAATCTGTCACACTTAGAAGACAGTCATTTTCACAATGATTGATAATGCTCCAAATAGAAGCTGACCGTCAGAAAATCACTTACAGAATAATGTAGAATATGATGCCAATAGAATGAATCTGCACACCGCAAAGAACACTGCTGAACATAGATTAAAATCCCTGAAGATTAGAATAGATACATAGTTACAGCATCCTTCTCCTGAGAATTTAATCAAGAGATCATCGAAACAGAATGTAAATCACACACTATTTGATCCTCGGCATATGTATATATAGCCCACACAAAGACCTGATAGCATCCAAGAAGAATACGGAAGGTGGAAGGCCAAACAACACCGACATACTTCATGAACTGTTGAACTTCAACGGAGGAAAGGAACGATTGTCCAGCTAGACAAGGTCGGTGAATCAGTATTTCAGAACTTTTAAGCTTTTAAAAGCATGAAACAATATAAAAACTTAAAAAGGGCAATCATAAGAACATAAACATCAAATTTCATGTGGAAACCCCTTTCGGGTAAAAAACCACGGCATCATATAGCTTTCATTAACAAAATGGGCACCAACCTAAAGTACAAGAGTGAGCACTAACCCTTGAGAGCACTTACTCCCTCAGAAGCACCAACTTCAACAGCTGAGGCACCAACCTCAGTTAGAGCACCAACTCAGAAATACACTTCAATCACATTCCAAGCTCAGCAATATTAGCAACAGCCAGCTATATCAGATAACCCCTCTTTTACTCGCATGAAGATCTCTTCTCTCTGAGTTGCAGCAACAAGATTTTTAAACCATTCAGCCTCTACACCTGAGGATTCTGAAAACACTTCTTCAGAATAACAAAAGGAACTTCCCCTTAAGATACAATATCCCTGTATCTGCCTCCTTAACTAAATACACTCCATCACCTTATATTTGAAATTCATGTCCCCTTTTTGAAAAAGCATGGCAGTCCATACACGGCATTCAGATCAAACTTTTTATATGCAGCATCACTAATATTTAAATGTGACACACATTTTATATCATTTTAAATATATTATGAGCAGCACCATATATTTGGGCTCACATGTTCACAATTTTAATAAGTACCTTTCAATCACTCCGTAAAACCCCATGCCTTCAGTTACACACACACACACACACTATATATATATATAATCTTCAAGGACCTCCAACGCAGCATATTCTGCATTTTCCTTTGTTAGCCGCTACTTTCCAAATTACACGATGGCTGCAACAGCTTACTCCGCAACCTTCACACTTAAAAATACTCCAGTAATAATAATTAATGCTTCTAACAAGCTAAGAGCCTCCTCTATTGTAACGTCCTCCATCAGATCTTTCGTTTCATGCTAACATCACTTATGCTATTGGAGACTACTCACCACCACGGAAGGTATATATTCCCAAACATATTCACGTTCAGCATCAACAGCGATGACGATATATTTTAATTTATCATACCACTAAAATTTTGAGTAACCGTACGTACTAAAAATTCGTTCTATGCACTTATGAGCCCATACTTTTTTACACAATTACTCTCCCTCAGCATACAAGCTCAACTCATTTAAAAGTCTGACAAAGAAGGAAATGGTTCCTTAAAGTAGAGAATAAGACGTTACACAGCCACCCTATACACAGGCACATAAGCATCATATATATTTAACACTTTTTGGTTACATACAACGCATGCCCTCTTTTATCTCAGCTCAAAGACATCATCAACGCATCATATATATATAGCACCCAAATCCTCAAAAATAAATGCTTCTGTATTCATCTTCAAAGACCTCCAACACAGCATATTTTGTATTTTCCTTTGTTAGCCGCTACATTCCAAATTACACGATGGCTGCAACAGCTTACTCTGTAACCTTCACACTTAAAAATACTCCAGTAATAATAATTAATGCTTTGAACAGGCTAATAGCCTCCTCTATTGTAATGTCCTCCTTCAGATCTTTTGTTTCATGCTACTGTCACTTATGCTACAGAAGACTACTCACCACCACGGAAGGTATATATTCCCAAACATATTCACGTCCAGCATCAACAGTGATGACAATATATTTTAATTTATCATACCACTAAATATTTGAGTAACGGCACATGCTAAAAATTCCTTCGATGCACTTATGAGCCCATACTTTTTTACATGATAACTCTCCCTCAGCATACAAGCTCGACTCATTTAAAAGTCTGACAAAGAAGGAGATGGTTCCTCAAAGTAGAAAATAAGATGTTACACAGCCACCCTATACACAGGCACATAAGCAGCATATATATTTAACACTTTTTGGTTACATACAACACAGGCCCTCTTTTATCTCAGCTCAACTCCAGTATACATAGCAGAGTAATCATCGTTTTGAAGTAAATCATTGTGGTACATAATATAACTTTATCGAATAAAATAGTTATCATATCAAAAATCATATCAATAGCTCCTTTGACAATTCAAAGATGTCATGGCATATCATCTGACACCTTGCACAAACAATCAGACAAGCAGCTTGCTTATGCAGACAGGCAGCTCAAGCAACCAAGCAAGTAGCTCAATTTGACTAGCAAGGAGCTCAAGCAGACAAGTAGGCAGCTCAACCAAGAAGACAAGGAGCTCAAGCAGCTCAACACATTTTCGTTCCAAAAACTCATTTATTGAATAATGACAATCATCCTTGACATCAATGACAAAATCTGCAACAAACATTATTCAAATGAACTTGACACAATCAATTGATTGCAAAAATTACTTCACGATGACATCCAATTTAATATTGCAAAAGAATACCAGGATACGTTAGACCTTCTTATTCTGCAAATTTGTCTCTAAAAGGGACTTTACCAGATTTCCAAATCCTCGAACATTGAATCCAGCTGTGAAATTTGATTGACTTCACCAAACACCAGCTGATGAGGAATCTTTCACCCCCAAAACAATCTTCCCCAGAGGGTTTGCATCCTCAAGAGGCTGAGATGGAAGGAATTCAAACTACAGATCCCCAAGTGTTCCAAGCAAGGAAAAGAATAAATTCAACATGTGTCAAATGACCCTCTCACCGCTCTTTTATAACCCTTTGGAGACACTCTTTAAATTTTCCTTTTACATTTCCCTCTATTTTTATTTTAAAATTTCAAACTTCAACTTGTGAAATAATAAAGTGGCCCTCTTATAATTTCCCATTGATATAAAAGAGGTCACTTAAAAACTAAGGAATTAATTACTTTATGATCTTATTAAACAATTAAAATTAGTTGTCATTAAGTTTGCTTATTTTTGACAACATAATTTTAATCATTTAGTTATATTCCAAGGTCCAAATAAAGTGGACATTACAACATTTCCATGGGAGAAAGCATAAAGTGAAATCTGAAAATGAAAAAGGAAAATTAAGATACAGTGGCAGAAATAAATAATATCATCAGCAATAAATTATTGTGAGGTAAATTGCTCATAGTAAGTAGCTTAATGGCTAATTGAGTTTGAATTTATTAGAAATGGCTTGCAAATGGGAATGATAACTAAGCATTTGAGTTCACGAGAGGTGAAGTACTAACCATTCCTTCATCAAGTAGGCCATCCTGAGATGCAATGCTCATGGGTCGGGAGGCTTATGAGTGCTCTAAGGCTTGGTGAGGAAGGCAATCTTCATGCTTCTTATCAAGCACGCCACCCCAAGATGCAACTCTCGTGGGCCGGGAGGCGTATGAGTGCTCGAAGGCTTGGTGAGGAGGGCAATCTTTATGCTTCTTAAAAAGCACGCTGCTCTGAGATGGATGGATTGAAGATCTTGTCATGCTTGTGGGGTGGAGGCGAATGAGTGCTCCTGGGCTTGATTGAGGAGGATGGTGCCCCTCCAAGGTGGATTGAGGGATGGAGTGAACCGAGATCCGGTCATGTTTGTGGGCTTGAAGGCGAATGAGAGCTCTTGGGCTTGAGAGACTTTCAAACACACCACCTCGAGATGGATGGACAAAGATCCATCTATGCTCTGGCAATACAAGGAAAACTACTCTTGAGATTGCAGTTTGCAAACATTTCTAGCAAATTCCTAATACTGTTACTAGAGGAATATGCCTTGGAATAATTATTAATGCTATTAATGTATTTTGAAATTAAATACGAATGACGTTTATATGGATGCATATGTTACAATGAAATTTTGATATTCATGTTAATGCTTTAGACGTTATCATATGTTCTTATTTCTTAAGGATTATTAATAGTGTTGTAGGACATAAACCAGGTTAATCTTAAATGATGTATTACATTTGATAATATTTTTATTAAAGTTTTATGCTTATAAATGAATTACATTCTTAGACTTCTGTGTAAATTGTTATTCTAGGGCAAAACTCAGGAAGATCCCAAGAAGGTGTTATTTTAAACACTAGGTATATTAACCAGATCTATTTAATTGATTATGCCCTAGGTTGTATTCAGATTTAGTGAACCAACATAGATTAAATTGTGCTCTAGATTGTAATCAGATTTGTAGTGTTTTAGGAAACCAATATATATTAAATTGTGCCGTAGATTGTAATCAGATTTGCAGTATTTAGTAAGTCAACATAAATCAGAAATAGAGTAGAAGACAAACAAGCATACCTTGGGAAAACCTCCAAGGAGGAAAAACCCAGCATGAAAGACCCACAGGTCAGATTATATATTCTCCTCTAAAATATAAGTACAATACTTAGCTCGAATATGATCTTCACATATCAGATCTGTCCTTGTATGCTTCAATGACTTGCATCAAATCTACTATGCCCCTTTGGACAATTTCACACCAAGCAGAATATATTTGCCCTCTTCCTTAAGTTCGTACAGCAGAGCTAAATCACCTTTGATATGATTTTTTTTTTTGATTGAAATGACTTACAAATTGTCATTTATTTATATGCATATTTATTCTTTCGTAGGTCGGCCTCCTTATTGATTTTGGCGCCAATGTTATTTTGGGAGAATTTAGTGTGGCGTGATGCATAAGGATGGGGTCACGTTATTTAGGGTAGGACCCGGTCCTAAGAGGTGGTTCGGATGTTGCCTTAAGGCAATCCGAACCCCTATACCCCTAGTTACAAACAACACTCCCTCTTAACTAGGGAGGAGGAGAATACATAATCTGAAGCTTTTAAGTTCCATCTAGCACACAAGCATAGAATGGATCTAGCACACAAGCATAGAATTACATCTTCCACCTAGCACACAAGCATAGGATGGTTCTAGCACACAAGCATAGAAAGTGTAATACACCAGTGGGTCTTTACATTATTACAACTATCCATCTAGCACACAAGCATAGATTGGATGAAATTCATTCTTGCACACAAGCAAAGAATGATTCAAAGTGCTACCAATAGTCATTGAGATTGAAGCTCCCTCTCAATCAGGGTTCCGTTTTCCATGACACCAAGTCTATCTCTGAAGTACTCGAACTTCACTCTGGATAAGGGTTTGGTGATGATGTCAGCAATCTGTTCATTTGTGCTAATGTACTTTAGATGAATGGCGCCTCTCTGCACCATATCCCGAATGTAATGATAGCGTGTTTCCACATGTTTGGACCGATCATGAAATATTGGATTTACTAACATCTTTATATAGCTTTGATTATCACAATGAATGGTGGTAGGATCATTGACTTGACCAAATAATCCAACAAGGAGCTTACGAAGCCACACTGCTTCTCTGGATGCAATAGATGCGGCAATGTACTCAGCTTCTGCAGTGCTTAATGCTACCGAAGATTGCTTTCTGCATGCCCAAGAGATCATTGCGGAGCTCAAGTTGAAGCAGATGCCTGAAGTGCTTTTCCTGTCCTTGACACTTCTTGCCCAATCTGAATCTGAGTAGCCTTTTAGGAGGATTGGGGTATTAAGTGAATACTTCAGCCCATAACCAATCGTGCCACGTAGGTATCTTAGAATGTGCTTGGCAACAACCAGGTGAACATGTTTAGGTGAACTCATGAACTGACTGAGAGCATTCATTGCATAACAGATATCTAGCCTAGTATTGACTAGGTACATTAGAGAGCCAATCAACTGCCTGTACTCAGAAGGATCTGCAAAATCCGAGTTAGCAGCAGAAACACTTAACTTCTTTAAGTTAGATTCCATAGGAGTACGCATAGGTTTACAATTTATCATTCTAAATCTTTTCAAAATGTCAATAGTGTATTTTCCCTGACTTAGAAAGATTTCATTAGCTCTTTGCCATACTTTTAACCCTAGGAAATAGTGCATTAGACCTAAATCTTTCATTTCAAATTCTGAGGCTAATTCCTATTTACATCTTATGATTAATTTATTTTCAACCGTGAGAAATAAATCATCTACATACAAAACTAAAATAAGCATCTCATTATTATAAATTTTCAAGTAAATGTTAGCATCAGCATCATTCTTGGAAAACCCTAAACTTAGTAAGTACTTATCAATTCTTTCATACCAAGCGCGAGGAGCCTGTTTGAGCCCATATAAAGCTTTCTTCAACCTGCAAACATGAGAATCTCTTTTATGGATTACATAACCTTCTGGTTGCTCAATATAGACTTCCTCCTCAATGACACCATTAAGGAAGGCTGTCTTAACGTCCATTTGATGCAGCTCCCAACCTTTGGCTGCAGCAATAGCTATTATAGACCTAATAGAGGTATATCTAGCAACAGGGGCAAAGGTTTCTTCATAATCTATTCCTTCCTTTTGAGAAAAACCACGAGCTACAAACCTAGCTTTATATTTTTCAATACTACCATCAACATTATGTTTAATTTTAAACAACCATTTAGAGGAAACGACAGACTTACATCATTCTTGATGATAGACCCATACTCTTCATCCATGGCTAATTTCCAAGCATGATGTGACATAGCTTCTTTCATATTGTGGGGTTCAGACTCAATTATATTGCACATCACAGAAATGTAGTTGGCGTGATTTTGGATACTCTTGCTATTTCTGAAGGTTCCTCTGGGAGCAGCAAACCCTTCAGCATCTTGCTTTGTATTTCTAACCCAAAGCGGTCTCTTCTTGCAGACCACAATATCTTGAGGTATATCGGTAGATTGCATGGGTTCTGATGAGTCATTCTGAACTTCCTGATCTGGAAGATCAGTAGACTCTTCCTGTAACTCAGGGTTAGCATCAACAATTGAATCTTGTTTTTCCATCACCATATCATCATTGTTGATTAATGAACCTTTAGATCTTTTGAAAGCAATATCTTCTTCAAAAGTTACATCTCTACTTACCTCAACATACCTTTGACCTGAAATGTAGATCCTGAAGGCTTTGGAAGATTTGCTGTATCCTACTAGGATGCCTTTCTTTCCAGATGGATCCAGCTTGGTTCGTTTTTCTTTAGGTACATGAACATACACAGGGCTTCCAAATATCCTTAGGTGATTGATGTCTGGTTTGATTCCTGAAAAAGCTTCTTCAGGTGTCACATTCTTTAGGACTTGATGAGGACATCTATTCTGAATATAAACTGTAGTTTTGGATGCTTCTGCCCATAAGAAAGGTTGCAAGTCCTGATCATGTATCATGGCTCTTGCAGCTTCAACAATGGTCCTGTTCTTTCTTTCAGCAATTCCATTTTGCTGAGGGTTGTAGGGAACACAGAACTCCCTCTTAATTCCTGCTTTAATACAAAAGTCATAGAAACTACTTGAGGTGTATTCACCTCCATTGTCAGACCTCAAACATTTAATTCGATTTTCTGTAGTATTTTCAACTAAGGCTTTGAATTCTTTAAATCTGTTTAGGACTTCTTCAGACTCTTTAGTTTTAAGAAAATAGATCCATGTTTTCCTGGAGAAATCATCTATGAAGATAACATAGTATAGGAAACCGCTAGGAGATGCTACTGACATAGGACCACATAAATCTGAATGAATAAGCTCTAACCTTTCTTTAGCCCTACTATCGCTTTTATGAAAGGGATTCTTTACATTATTACCCATTGCACAACCTTTACAAGCATCATCATGAGATAAACTGAGATTAGGCATACCTTTGACCATTTTACCGAGAGTGGGAAGAGCTTGAAAGTGAAGATGACCCAATCTTCTATGCCATAGCTCGCATGATTCAGGGGTCTCATGAATGATAGCTTGAATTGGATTAGCTGCAAGCTTATATAAACTATCACATCTATTTCCAATAATGCGAGCAGATTTGAAGTTAGATTTCTTAGACCAAGCGATTACTTTCCCTTCAGAAAATGCTATTTGCAAACCCTTATCTTCTAAGGCAGAAATGGAAATAAGATTTCTTTTAATACCAGGTACAAATAGAATATCACAGAGTTGTAGGGAAATACCAGAATCTAGTTTTAAAGAGGTAGTGCCAGAGCCTTTTACCGAGTATCGAGCATCATCACCGATTATTACATGAAGATTGGTGTCTTTTTCAATCAGATCTGAGAGATGCTCACGAAATCCTGAGATGTGTCTGGAGGCACCACTGTCAAGTATCCACGTATTGCTGTCCATAGGAACATTGCTGGAAAGAGCAGAGATAAGGAGGTAGTCTTCACTTTGTTCGGCAACTTCATTTAAGTTAGCTTCCCTTTCCTTTGGGTCATTTTGACAATCTCTGGCATAGTGACCATACTTATCACATCTGAAGCAACGAATGTGAGAGGAATCTCTTGACTTTTTCCTTGGATCATAGGAGGAGGATCTAAAATCTTTGCTTCTCTTTTCTTTCTTCCAATGACCACCTTTCTTAGATTTAGATAAGAGAACATGATTATCTTTGTGAGAGTTCTTGAATTTTCCTCTTACCTCAATTCGAGATTCCTCTTCGATGCAATCAGATTGAAGACGCTCAAAGTTGGGACGATCGGCTCTTCCACCAATGCTACGAATGAATGGTTCCCATTCATCTGGTAGACCATTTAATGCAATCATAACAAGGTCTTTATCTGAGATTTGGCAATCAAGAGTGCTTAGCTTGTCCTTTAGTTCATTGATCTTCATGAAGTAGGCTATGATTGAGTCTTCTTCTTTCATTTTTATGTGAAGAAGTTGCTGTCTTAGGGCAAGAGCCCTGCTGAGATTGTTGACTTCATAGATCCCTTCCAAGTGTTTGATCATTTCTTTGGCAGATGTAAACTTTGATATGACAGTGACAAGATGGTTCTTGATTGACTCAATTATGATCCTTCGAGCCTTGAGGGAATCTTTCTTGAATAGTTTTAGTTCTTCAGCATCTTCTGGAGGAGACAGCCTTTCTTCTTCTACAAATTTCAGTAGGTCATTTTCTTCAAGGATCAACAGAATACGAACTTTCCAAGCAGCAAAATCAATGGCTCCCTCAAGCCTATCTTCAGCCTTCAAACCTGACATCTTTAATCTGAACACACACAACAGCTATATGCAACAATCGATCTGCTAAATCAGAAGTTAGTGACACCTAGAGCTTTGATACCATGTTATTTTAAACACTAGGTATATTAACCAGATCTATTTAATTGATTATGCCCTAGGTTGTATTCAGATTTAGTGAACCAACATAGATTAAATTGTGCTCTAGATTGTAATCAGATTTGTAGTGTTTTAGGAAACCAATATATATTAAATTGTGCCCTAGATTGTAATCAGATTTGCAGTATTTAGTAAGTCAACATAAATCAGAAATAGAGCAGAAGACAAACAAGCATACCCTGGGAAAACCTCCAAGGAGGAAAAACCCAGCATGAAAGACCCACAGGTCAGATTATATATTCTCCTCTAAAATATAAGTACAATACTTAGCTCGAATCTGATCTTCACATATCAGATCTGTCCTTGTATGCTTCAATGACTTGCATCAAATCTACTATGTCCCTTTGGACAATTTCACACCAAGCAGAATAAATTCGCCCTCTTCCTTAAGTTCGCACAGCAGAGCTAAATCACCTTTGATATGATTTTTTTTTTTATTGAAATGACTTACAAATTGTCATTTATTTATATGCATATTTATTCTTTTGTAGGTCGGCCTCCTTGTAAGTCGGCTTCCTTATTGATTTTGGCGCCAATGTTATTTTGGGAGAATTTAGTGTGGTGTGATGCATAAGGATGGGGTCACGTTATTTAGGGTAGGACCCGGTCCTAAAAGGTGGTTCGGATGTTGCCTTAAGGCAATCCGAACCCCTATACCCCTAGTTACAAACAACAGAAGGGGCATTACACCATCACCATTGAAAAAGTGCGTTTGCTTATGTTTTTAACTCATCTCTTTACTTGTTGTGATAGAGATAAGTGTTGAGCATCTTGGCATGAATTTCTTTGGGCTTTGCCACTTTTGAAAGATGCCATCTTCACTGTCTTGCTCTCTTTTTCCATTTCCTTGTCTCATCGCCTTTTGATTGGAATTCTAGGTTTGCATTGCCAACATATAGAGTGACTTTTCCTTAAGTTGAATGGTTTTTCTCCTTATCACCATTTTTAATTGAGTTTGCCTTTCAAATTTGCTTTGAGCTTATGTATCACTTGAATTGAGTTTATTTAGCCATTTTGTCAATCAGGTATCAAGAACTATTTTACCTCCTATTTTTACTTGCATCTCCCTTAGTTCGGAGTTTCTTTGTCTTCCACTTGGCACAATGTCCCTCAAACAATTCACAAGGATGCTAGTTGACAAACTATATTGATGCAAACATTTTGCAATTTGTCAAGGTTGAAGAAAATCAGTTAACATTGTCAACATGAGTAGAAAGAATTGACTATAGGCAAAGTCTTCTATGGTACCAATAGTCCCCATGTGTGCATGCCATGAACAATGTACTCAAGGACATGAGAATTGTAGATTGGATCAAACAAGTAGTATTTGATGTGAGAGATGTGCAAATGTTTATCTTCATTCATCGCACATCACATGCACTATTGTGAGCCATCTACAAGGGGGAATTTCTCAAGTTTGGTGACACTAAATATGCCTCATAATTCATTCTCTTGAAGATGATGATTGAAATGCAAGAGTCCTTGCAACTAATGGTATTTGGGTGTTATCTATTTGTTAAATATCAATTTTACTGCCCAATGTGTTAAATTTTGTTCCAGTATCATAACAGATTGATGTACCAATTTACCAGCTCTAGTGGTAATGAAAGTAGCAAAGTGATTTTTAACCATGGCATATAATTTACTGTAGTTGTGGTTTAGTTCTTCAAGATGCATGGGTTAAGTTGGCTAATCTAAAGGAAATTTACCTATTTCAATGTTCATTGTGGACTTAGGTATGACCTGGTTGTATAGATCCATACATAAATGTGTACCTTCCAAAATTTTGCCCAAATAAATTTTGGACCTTGGATTTCATCGTTTAGATACGCGACTTTGGGTTTTTGACTACTTCGAGCGCGATGGTGAGGTCAAGTTTGTTTCATTGTGCCCAGATTTTTCGTCAACTCTCGGATTTTGCCTTGATTTTTGTGCCCTCAACAAAATTGACCCAAAACTTCAACTACTTGAAATTTGATGAAACGGCAATTGATATATAGGTTTTGGGATGCTGCAAACGTGATGGCAATATCTGTTTGAGCCCAAAGTCCACAAAAAATTCTCTCAAGGCTAGATCCCTCAAGAATATGTGCAGAAATTTAGCAGATCTGCTCTGTTACTATGTAGAAGTTGATGATTCAGCCTCACAAGCCAAGAATCCTCTGCAAGGACACCTGTCAAATAGAAAGATCAAGCAAGGATAATTTGCTCAACACAACTTGATAATGAATGAGACAACTTAAGCTATTATTAGCCTAATTTAATCAAAGCAAAAAAATATCTAAGTTTAGCTAAATTGAATAACTTAAAGTAATTAAAGGACCTAATTAGTTAAATAACTAGATAATGTATCCCAATTACTTCAGCATAGGCACTCAGAGTAATTGTAACTTATTTATTGTTTAGATCAGTGAGGGCTTGTGTTTGAACTTTTAGCTCCTCATAATTCATTCTCTTGAAGATGATTGAAGTGCAAGAGTCCTTGCAAGTAATGGTATTTGGGCATTACCGATTGGTTACTATCAATTTTACTGCCGAATTTATTAAATTTTGTTCCAGTATCATAACAGATTTATTTACCAATTTACCAGCTTTAGTGGTAATGAAAGTAAAAAAAATGATTTTTTACTATGACATAAAACTAACTGTAGTTTTGGTTTAGTGCTTCAAGATGCGTGGGTTAAGATGGCTAATCAAAATGAAATTTACCCGTTTCAATGTTTATTGTGGACTTGGCTTTTTCATTGTATCCAACACTCAAGAGTAATTGTCATTTATATTGTTTGGTAAGTGAGGACTTCTGTTTGAACTTTGACACACATGAATCTTCCCAGCTCAAAATCAAATTTAGATTTGTTTTGTATGACCTCAAGGATATGTGATGAGTAATCAGTGAGAAATCTATTTGCCATTTCCTGGTAGTAGGGTATGTTTACTTGTCCAAGGTGAAACATTTTAGCCATCATGGAAAGTTAGCAGAGTTGAATTACATAAAATCTGACAGAATCCTTTTTTAGATTGGATGATGCAACATTAAAGTTTTGTCTTTGCAGAAATATAATTGTTCCCAATAAGGTTGGAAATCATTGATGCTTATAGTTGGAATGCTTCTGAGAATTGAGGACCATTACTTTTAAGAAATTACATATGTTTGCTTCCGAGATGAGCTTTCTGATCACATATTGATGATTTATGAATCTAATTTATTTTTCATTATTGCCAATGTTGACTCAATTTCTCATGCTGTGCAGATCTTACCTGGTTATCTATGTTTAAAACAATTCTTCAATGTTACCGTTCAACTCATAAGTTTTTATATTATAATTAATAGTAGTCATAGGCCTGCTTGTGTCGTAGATGCTCGGAACTATGCAGCTAATTAAGTGCATGAATTTTTTTCTGTTTTAAGCAGATGTATGAAATTGTTTCCTTAGTGAACGAACTTCTTCCACTTTTGCCCCAAGGAACCATCTCTCTCCCCACTAGTTGTGGAATAAAATCAAAAGTTTCATTGGGAAAGCAGACTTTTGGAAGCAATTCTACAAAACAAGAAGATATAAATGGAAACATTCCGGAGATATCTTCTCGGGAAAAACTATTCCATGATCAACCAGAGCTTCTGCAACAGTTTGGAATGGATCTATTTCCTGTTCTAGTACAGGTGAGCCCAATGAGCACATCTGTAGAACTGTTAACTTCAACTTTTTCAATCTTACTAGTTTGGCAACACATGACCTTCTTTTAAAAGCAGGTCTATGGCTCGAGTGTGAATGCCCCTGTTCGGCACATGTGTCTCTCTGTTATCAGTAAATTGATGTATTTTAGTACTTCTGACATGCTGCAGTCTTTGCTTCGAGTGACAAATATTTCAAGGTATTAAGCACATTTTGTTTATAAATGTTAGTTTCCAAGATTATATACAATCTTATGCTTTAAATTTCATCACAAGAGATTATTGATTTAAATATAAATTCTGTGACATGATATTATTGATTTTAAATGCAGCTTTCTAGCTGGAATTCTTGCTTGGAAAGATCCACAGGTCTTGGTACCTGCTTTGCAGATGGCAGAGGTTCTCATGCAAAAACTGCCTGATACATTTTCCAAAATGTTTGTTAGAGAAGGTGTTGTTCATGCTGTAGATACACTAATACTATCAAATCAACCCAGTACAATTTCAATGCATACAGGGAAGGATCAAGATCGTTTAACAGGGGCAATGGCAAAGCATAGACGTAACAAGCGGCCAAGTGGTGGATCAAACAGTGAGATGAATGGAATTGAAGAGCCGAAAGTTTCAGCAACTGCTGGGGATGCATCAATTCCAACCTTTAATACCGGTCTCCGTGCAGCTGTTAGTGCTCATGCTAAACGTTTCAAAGATAAATATTTCCCTGCTGTTTCAGGTCCTGCTGATGCAGGAGTTACAGAGAGACTGTGTATTTTAAAAACCCTATGCATGAAGTTAAATGGCAATTTGCTGGATTCAAAGAGGAAGTCAAAAGGCAAGGGTAAAGCTGTTGGGCATATTTCAGCTTCTAATGATGAGCAATGTTTGAATGTTATAGTTGACATACTTGAGCAACTTAGCAAAGGTGACGGTGTATCAACTTTTGAATTTATCGGTAGTGGGGTTGTAGAGTCGTTACTGAACTATTTTTCATGTACTACATTATCTAGAGAAGGCATGCTAGAGGCAGATTTTATGAAGCTTCATCAGCAGGCATTAAGAAGATTCACATTGTTTGTTGAAGTGGCTCTTCCTTTAAATAATGAAGGAAAAGAAGCTCCTATGAAATTCTTAGTAAACAAACTACAAGATGCATTAGCTTCCTTAGAACGTTTTCCTGTTATCTTAAGCCATGCTCCAAGATCAGCTAGTGGAAATGCTAGTGTTGCAGCAGGACTTAGTGCATTATCTCAGCCTTTCAAACTGCGGCTTTGTAGAGCACAAGGCGAAAAGTGTCTTCGTGATTATTCATCCAATGTTATTCTCATTGATCCTTTAGCTAATTTGGCTGCTGTTGAAGAATTTCTTTGGCCTAGAATTCAGCGAAGTGAGTCTTTGCAGAAATCTTCATCAGCAATTGGCACTTTTGATAGTGTTGCAGGTATGCCTGGCACAGAAGGAACATCGTGCCCATCTAAATTAGCTTCAGCTGCATCTGATCGCCGTCCAACAACAAGGTCTAGGTCTTTGGTGGGAGTTGGTACTGCTGCTGGCAAAGAATTGGATGATGCCCATGCTAGCTTATCAAAAGGAAAGGGAAAAGCTGTATTGAAATGTGTACCGAGTGAGTCAAGGTGTTCACAGACAAGAATTACTACGCATAGAAAAGTAGCTTCTGATAGGGAGCCACAAATGAAGCAAACACTGGGTAATTCAGGATCTGAGGTATGTTAATAAAGAGTGTTTGTATGAGGATTGAATTTAGGATCCTTAGATGCTTACCCATGAGTTATCTGAATTTACTTGTTTGCTACTTTCGTTGAATCTATATTTGTAACACAATCTTTGTATGCCATAAATCTAGGATTTAAGTTATGTTTAATGAGAGAGTTCCACATAGTTAGCTTGACATCAAGACAGCTTTTTGAATTTGCTGTATATAAATGCTTATGAAGGTTTTTTTTGTCAAATAAGATATATTTATAATCATTTAGAGTATATGCTGAATATGGTATCTCTGCTATCCATTTCTCTACCTATATTAAAAAATATTGTTGTTCCATATAGTTGTAGAATTGTATATATTATCTTGTTTGATGCTTTGTTTTATTTATGTACTCTCTAAATTACCACATCAACCGGCCAACTTTATCTGTTGAATATAGGAAGACTTCAACCAAATGAAAATACAAAGATATGAGTTATCACAACAGTGTTATAGATGCCATTTATTTGAAACTGTCAAAGAAAAAAATATGGTCCCAAGCTAACTCTATGACTAAATTTTTTAAGATATCTTGTCCTCAGATTAAATTTTGTGTTTTAGTTGAGGCAGATTTGTTTGTTCATGCCTTACAAATTTGATCTTGGAGACTCGTATATATGTACAAGTAGGTCAATGGTGATGTAAGGAGATGCTAAATTTGAATGAGTTTTTCTGGTAGCCATGATCTGTGGTGTGTGAGGACCGGATAAGCAGCATCATAAAGGAAATGGATTGATGTCTGCAGATTGAATCTCCTCTCAATGACTGTATCTGGCTTTATGATAGTCCTCATAAACTGCATGGGGTGGTTCTGTTCTATAATGCTATCCATATCTGCAAAATTCTTTGAGTATTGATCTAGTGTATTGCAACTAATATAAAATTAGAAACAAGCCCCTAAAACATTAGAAGGAAAAAGAGGGTCAAAGGGTGAATCAGGGAGCTGGAGGGACAAATATGTTGATATGATGGTGATGACAGATTTCTCACAAATTACTGAAGTCGAGCCACCTTGATCTTGGCACATGCACGACATATGCTTAAAGAAATTAATTCATTGATGAGTCTTGCATGATAAGAGTGCCAATAAAAAATTAACTGAGTATGTTAAATTAAAATATACGTAATTTGACTAATTTTTAATGCCTATTTCATCATCAAAAGCTGATTTTGTTGACCCCAATGATGCAAGACTACTACATTAAGTATGTTCAATTCATTGTTAACATATATAGATGAGTCTAATTCAGGTATGTTTAATATGATTGGTCTCAAAAGAAGATGGTACTGGCAAAGGTTCTGATAGCCACAAGGGAAAAGGCTACCAAAAGAACCGAAACATAAGCAAGCAGATTCCTTGAAGGATAAGATAATCTTGAGAGAGAACTACTTAGGGAGACAAGTCACCAAGGAAAGAAGTCCTTGATGCTCCTTGTTCTTGCGTCTCCTGCAATGTACAAGAAGCCATCTCTAGGATTCCTTGCCATACTGAAGGTAATGGTGTTTCTGCTTCTGGACTGGAACCTGGCTGAACTGCATCTTGTTTTGCTGTACTTTGTAGCTCAGCACTTGAATAAGAAATTGTTCAATTTTCCAAACTTCTATGAGAGGCTCCTGATACTTAAGAGGACCATGCATCCTCATAAAACTTCATGTCCTAGATCATTGCTATCTTTTGATATGATGGAACATAGACCTTGTAAGTCTGGGAGGACTCACTGTACCCCACA
This sequence comes from Cryptomeria japonica, assembly GCF_030272615.1. Taxonomy (NCBI): domain Eukaryota; kingdom Viridiplantae; phylum Streptophyta; class Pinopsida; order Cupressales; family Cupressaceae; genus Cryptomeria; species Cryptomeria japonica. The sequence continues at coordinate 502,647,637 of NC_081407.1, read as the reverse complement.
AACACACCGTTCTAGATGAAGGGTTCAGCCTCCATCCTCTTCTTTGATGGCAGATGAATGTAGACAGGGCTTCCAAACACCTGAAATGAAAATTTCTGTAATGTGAAAACTTCCTCTGTAGACAAATCCTTCATCACTGTATGGACTATGAGGACCCCATTCATAATGTAAACAACATAACTTTATGCTTTTGCCCAAAAACAAGGGCAAATCTAGGTGATGGATCATGGCCTTTGTTGTCACTGTAATGGACTTGTTCTCTCTCTTTACTACCCCATTCTGATGAGGTTGTAAGTACAGACATAACCTTCTACATCAGAGTCCTTTGAGGTATACCTGCCACCATTGTTAGACCTCAAAACTTTATTCTTCCTATCGGTTTGATTTTCCACAAGAGGTTATTGGTTTGATTTTCCGCAAGAGGTTCAAACTCTTTGAACTGTACATCCAACCTATAAAGTTGGAAGTGCCCTTTAAAGGGCCACTCTTTGAGACCAAGGTTAGTCATGTTAAGGATATAGCTTCATTTGGATTGAAGCAAGTAATATATAACGCCATTGAATGAACGGTCATGTCCCTGTAGGGTCATGACTCTAAGTGGCGTAGGTCATGCCCCTACGTGGACATGACTCTTCATCCTTTTATTTATAGGCATTGACACTTGCTGTGAACTGAAACCAATAACTATGGCAGTTTCACGAACCAGCAAGCTGTCGATATTATCATAGAAGATTAATAGTTAGAGTTATATATGTATATACACATCGGAGGTAAAACATATTCATTGCAGTGATCTTATTAAAGTCTATCCTCACTACATATTACTAGACTATTGTATTCTCTATCTCTGATCTAAATTCCTTAACATGGTATCAGAGCCACGTTGGTCGAGAAATAATAAAATAGTGACACCTCTTTTCTAAAAAAAATTCAGACTTGCACTCAGAATCAAAGGAAAATCAATCATGGTGAACAGTGTTAGAGTGGAGGATAGACTCGAAGGCGCATCCAACTTCGTCTCATGGAGAATTTGAATAATAGCAATTCTTCAAGAACTCGAACTAGATGCATACATAGAAGAAGATACTAAGATGCCCAAAGACGAGCCAGAGAAAACAACCTGGAAAAGACACAACAACAAGCCTAAGAAAATCATAATTGATGCTGTTAAAGATCACATTCTTCCAACCATCTCAAAACTAACTTCAGCTTATGATATGTTCAAGACCATTCAAAACTCATATGAAATAAATAATGCAAGCAGATTGCTCACTTTAAAACAGCAATTAATGCATATCTACATGAACAAAGGAGAAACAATCACATCCTATTTCATGAGGATTTCAGAATTAAAAGACCAATTGTCAACTATTGGGAATAATATAGATGATATGGAGCTATCTCTAATAGAACTTAAGGGATTACCATCCAGTTGGGAATCCTTTATTCAAGGCATTAGTGCTCGTCTGACACTACCAAAATTCGATCAACTCAAGAATGATTGTACTCAAGAAGAATCTCGACTAATCACAAGAGGGTTGGGTCCAAACAAAGGGGGAGAAATTCAAGCACTACATGCTAACACAAGCAACCAAGGGAAGAAAAGGAAGTTCAAACAAAAGAGAGGAAATAATCACAAAAGCAAAGACTTCTCCAAGATTCAATGCTACAAGTGTGATAAATTTGGACACACTCACAGGTTCTGCCCAGAAAGAAAGAAAGCTCAAGCAACCATAGCTGAAGTCAAGGAAGTAGAGAGTCCTCTATTTTTCTTAGCCTTATCAAGCGAACTAAACTCAAACAAACATATGTGGATGATCGATAGTGGAACATCTCGACACATAACCGGTTTTAGAGATCAATTCGAAACCTTTGAAGGCCACTCAACTGAAGAAGTTACAATAGGAGACAATTCTACCTATCCAGTGAAAGGAATTGGGACCTGCTCAATTCAATTAAGAACAAGAGTTACATTACAATTGAAAGATGTTCTCTTTGTACCAGGTATCAAAAGGAATTTGGTCTCTATTTCATGACTAGCTGATCAAGGATATCGTGTCACCTTCCATGAAGATAAAGTTCTACTCTGGCCTAAATACTCTAACATAAAGAATGCTATTCCTATAGGATCTAGAGATGGTAGTTTATACAAATTATGTTATACTCAAAAACAAGCACTAAATCATGAAGTATCAAACTCTAATGAAATTTGGCATAGAAGATTAGGACATCTTCCATTTAGTGCCCTACCTTCTATAGGAAAAATTACCACAGGATTACCCAATCTAAAATCTGATCATGTTGGAACTTGTAAAGGATGTGCTCTAGGGAAGAACTCAAAAGGGTTCTTTCCCTCAAGTGAACACAAATCAAAAGTTGTACTAGAACTTGTCCACATTGATTTGTGTGGTCCAATGTCATTACCATCACTAAGGGGATTCTTGTATTACGTGATATTTGTTGATGATTACTCTAGGAAAACTTGGATCTATTTCATAAAACTCAAAGAATCAAATGAAGTGTTAATGAAATTTAAAGAATTTAAGGCCCTAGTGGAAAATCAAACTGGGAAGAAAATAAAGACTCTAAGATCAGATAATGGAGGTGAATATATCTCTGAAAATTTTAAAGAATTCTACATTTCTGTTGGGATTAAGAGGGAGTGTATTGTACCTTATAATCCTCAACAAAATGGAGTTGAAGAAAGAAAAAATAGAACCATCATCGAAGCTGCTAAAGCCATGATGCATGATCAAAATCTACATATCTCATTTTGGGTTGAAGCCTCAAATACAACTGTGTACATTCAAAATAGATGCCCTCATTCAATCCTAGAGAATATAACACTTGAAGAAGCCTTTACAAGAAATAAACCAGATTTAAGCCATCTAAGAATCTTTGGTTGTCACGTGTATATTCATGTTCCTAAAGAAAAGAGGACCAAACTAGAACCCTTCGGGAAGAAAGGCATATTGGTTGGCTACAGTGAAACCACTAAAGGATACAGAGTCTATATTCCAGGACAAAGATCCATTGAAATCAGTAGAGATGTCAAATTTGAAGAAGATGCTGTTTATAAACTATCTCTAAGTACAGAAGATGATCTAACCGCAGAATCAGATGAAAATCCTACAATTGAAAATCAGAGGGAGAATAGCATAGAAAATCATGAACTTCAATCACCTAATTTTGAGAATGTTGAGGATTTATAGCATAGAAAATCATGAACTTCAATCACCTAATTTTGAGAATGTTGAAAATCCTAACAAGAAGAAAAGACCACTATGGGCAAGAAAGATGATTGAATAAAATAATGTGGAACCCGATGAAATCTTCAAAGAGAATAAGAAAACAAGAAGTCAATCATGCTATGTTGCCCTCATGACCGAACTTACAAAATCTGAACCATCAAATGTTGAAGAGGCTTTAACATGTCAAGCTTGGAAAGATGCAATGATTGAGGAATACCAATCAAAATGATGTCTGGGACATTGTACCTAGACCAAAAGACAAATCAGTTGTCTCATCAAAGTGGTTATTCAAAATCAAATATGCACCAGATGGTAGTATTAAAAAACACAAAGCCATATTCGTTGCCAGGGGGTTCTCTCAAAAGGTTGGAATTGATTATGAAGAGACATTTGCTCCAGTTGCCCGATATACTTCTGTAAGAACCATCATTGCCATTGCAGCTTCCAAAGGGTGGAAGATACACCAAATGGACGTGAAGATCGCATTTTTGAATGGTGTTATTGGGGAAGAAGTATATATATAGAACGACCTGAAGGCTTTGCTACACATGATAGAAATCTCTATGTGTGTAGACTAAAACAAACTCTCTACGGCCTTAAGCAAGATCCTAGGGCATGGTACGCAAGGATAGATAGGTCTCTCTCCAAACTAGGATATTCCAAAAATGAAGCAGACTCTAACATATACTTCAAAATATCGGATGGTGACATCTTAATACTTGTTCTCTATGTTGATGACTTGTTGATAACAAGAGAAGATCACCTCATTGCAAAATGCAAACAAGATCTTGTGGCTGAATTCAATATGAAGGATCTAGGTCTACTGCACTATTTTCTGGGCCTAGAAGTATGGCAAAAAGAGAATTATATTTTCCTAAATCAAGGAGAATACACCACTGATATCCTGACCAGATTTGGTATGATAGATTGTAAGCCTCTATCCATTCCAATGGAAACAAATTTTCATAAGCTCAAAAGTGAAGCAGTAGATTCGGAGCCTACAAATCCTACATACTATAGACACATTATTGGATTTTTTATGTACCTGGTAAACACGTGCCCTGATATTTGTTACGCTACCAATGTGTTAAGTCATTTCATGTGCAAACCTAAGAAGATTCACCTAATGGCTGCTAAGCATATTCTGAGATACTTGCGTGGCACTATTGGACTTGGCCTGAAGTATAAAAATGTTGAGATACAACTCCAAGGGTATTCTGATTCCGACTGGGCAGGAAGTTCCATTGATCGTAAAAGTACAATGGGGTGTTGCTTTAGTCTTGTATCAGCTATGATATCCTGGTTTAGCAGAAAACAATCAGCAATTGCTCAGAGTTCCACTGAAGCCGAATATATGGCTGCCTCCATGGGAGCACGTGAGGCAGTATGGTTAAGGAAATTGCTAGTTGGACTATTTGGGAAGCCCCTAAACCCCACTGTGATTCACTGTGATAATCAAAGCTGCATCAAACTTTCTGTAAATCCAGTTTTTCATAATCGATCCAAGCATATAGAAATCCCATAGCATTACATAAGATATATGGTAGACAAAGATGTCATCAAATTGACCTACATCAGCACTGAAGAGCAAAGTGCCGACATATTCACCAAACCTCTTGCAAAGTTGAAAGTGGAGTACTCTAGAGGTAAACTTAGTATGACTAAATTATAATGGAAATTTCTGATATTAATCTTAATCATATGTAATTGATATATTCATGAATATCTTGAATGCAATATTGCATGTATGTCTTATGTCATGGAAGGTGACGATCTTTCATGTGATGTAAGTGTAAGATCTCTATTGTAAGGTGACGACTTTCACAATAGCCTGATCTCTTATCAAGATTGACTACATTAAGTTGCTGTCCTGGAATGTGCCGGAAATCTTGATACTAAATTTGCTATGATGAGTTATTGAATTGTTATCATTAAATGATTGTTCTGAAATATGTTGGAAATATTCATAACAATCACATTATGATTGACTACATTAATTTGCTGTCCCGGAATGTGCCGGATATCATGATACTAAAATTATTTCAACTGTGATAATGACAATGTTACAATTGTCACTAGAATCAAGGTTGCAATCTGATAAGACTTCAAGTAGTTGTTGTCCCAGAGTGCTGGATATCAGATAATCCATATCTCTTTGAGATATGAAGTATTTCACTAGTAAGTGTTACTACGTGAATGATCATGTCAAATGAATGTGTATATCTAGAATGTTGTTCCGTAAAACTTAATTATGAAATTCAATCCTCTTTTGATAAGATGGAGTGTTAAGGATATAGCTTCATTCGGATTGAAGCAGGTAATATATAACGACATTGAATGAAGGGTCATGTCGCCGTAGTGTCATGACTCTATGTGGCATAAGCCAGGTAGAAGTCATGCCCCTACGTGGACATGACTCTTCATCCTTTTATTTATAGGCATCGACACTTGCTGTGAACCGAACCGAATAACTGTGGCAGTTTCACGAACCAGCAAGCTGTTGATATTATCATAGAAGATTAATAGTTAGAGTTATATATATATATATATATATATATATACACACACACAAATCGGAGGTAAAACATATTCACTGCAGTGATCTTATTAAAGTCTATCCTCACTACATATTATCAGACTATTGTATTCTCTATCTCTGATCTAAATTCCTTAACAAGTCATCTTTGTGTTCATAGAACACATTAAAAACACACAACAGCTAGAAAAACTCAGATCAGTGGCCTATCATAGGTGCAGAGTGACACTTTGATCACTGGAGTAGTTATGGTATCATCTGACCATACAGACTCTTATAGGTAGTGGTCTGTACTATACATGGATTTAAAAGATCTCAGATTGCATGAATTAAGACCATGTTAAATTTTTAGTCCATGTAAGCAGATTCTGCACGCAAAATATTTAATCCTAAAAGGAGGTAGCTTAACATTTGAAAACTTTAATCAAAACAATAATCTTTGAATATGCTAATTCACAAACTGCTGAAATTTGAGCTGAACACAATATTGAACTCTCAAATGTGCATTTGTCTTCTCATTGAAACTGAAAAATAAAACCGTACTAGCTCAAAATTGGAATGAATTCTTAGAGAATAGACTAGATGCAGAAGAATTTCTAAATATTAAAATTAGAGAATATACTTTTGAGTACACCAAGAATCTAAGAAAGAGAAACTAGATGAGGAGTCAAGTAAAGCTCCAATTTAAACGTACAACTCATTGGAGTGACTCAGTTTGACTAATTAGTTATTTATTCTGACTAATAAATCAACCTGGTCTAACATTTGACAACTCCTAATCAAGGCAGTTGAAACTAAGTCACATCAACATCTCGCTCTTGTCTCAGATGGTCAACTAACCTGACTAGAGGATTAGTTGTGCTATCGCTACCATAATAGTACAGTAACAACTCAAGGTAAAAATTCTTGAAGGAATTCCAACCTTATGTTTGTCCAGAACATAACTGTCGCATCATCCATTTTGTTTTTTAGATCTCCTCAATTGACTCTTCTTGATGATAGCTCTCCAAAATCCTTTCATTGTTTGATATTTTTTCTGATGCCGTGTAATTTTGATAGGAGCAGCAAATTAGAACCACATCGATATACCTGAAATAATGTGGGAGAATCCAGTGATTTTTTGAATAGATTATCAGGAGTACATTTGCACAAGCTTCTCATCTTCAAATTTGTCATCGATATGCGATTTTTTTATAAATTTGCTTATTACTCTTGAACTCGCTGGAGTTTCTGAAACCTCCCACGAGACTTGTGATCTTCTGAGTTAAACAAATTACACACATATGACCTCTTCTATAGGTTCATTGGTCTGATATTGTATTCTAAATATTATTTGAAGTATAATTGCGTTTTAATTTGATTGTTGGTTCTTATTTTTTGTAGATGTATGTAAATTTTGCTATTTAACCTAGAAAATATTTTGCTAGGAAAACACAGGTGCATGCTATTTTTCTCATAGTTACTAGGAAACAGGGATCAGAACCGGTATGGGGCAGGGGGTACAGGAGTGTTCAGCAGTACACTATTTTTTTTTTTGGTCAGTAATATATTATTTTATTAATAAAATTCATCAAAAGGAGTACATACTTCAAAAAACCTCCAGCAGTATTAACTGCACAACATACCACCCATAATCTCTAAATCTGAAAATAATCCTTTTAACCCTCTACAGTCACTCCAAAATGAAAGAGTTTGCAGAAACAGTATAAAGCACATACAAACAGCCCAACAGTTATCACTATACAGCGTATATTAAAATTGTTTTGCTGTCATTAAAATTACTAAGCAAACACCAACTATACTAAACTAAGCAATTAAAGATTCTCAGGTTCATCTATGAACTTGGCCAGGATTTTCATAGCTTCCTCTGTGCGCACTCTTTGTCTCAGCTCTCGGCTCATCTCCACTCGTGCCACTTATGTGTCGCTCTAAGAGCCTCCTCAACTCGCATTAATTCTGCAAATGTCTTGAACGCCTCCCAGCCGCGTCTTGCTAGAGCTCTCCACCTTGCCTTCAACTCGTCCTCTTGCCAGCGAACAAAGGGAAAGAGATTCACTGTTTCCGCCATCCCTTCTGAAATGTCAATTCACTCTCTCGGAATTGCCTATTCAAAGATTGATTTTATGCCTCCCAAATATTCACTGCTATTAACTCATGCAAAACCTACTTCACCTTATCCACTGCATCATCAAATTCTAAGCCCCAGGCTCCAATTAAAGAGTAAATCTCCATATTAGTACTATATCTATGGCTTATGTACGCAATGTCCTCCCCTAACATTAATTTTACTGCATCTCTTAATCTATCATCATTGTATAGAAATAGGCTTTGTAATCGCCTATCCGACACCTTGCCCACGAAAGGCACTAATTTCTTGTTTGTCTTAAAGGTGAAGCTAGCTTCCATCTTCCCATTGCTACAATGCCGTCACCTCTACAATCTTATTCTCCACTCTCTACAATTCACTCTCAAAGATAGCCGAGCTAATGGAAATAACATGCAGAGCCACCAAATATCAATAAAACAATCAATTCGTCTAACATCATACCCAACATCAACGTCCTACTCCGCCGTCATAAGCCAGTTTCATCAATGCAGTGCCATGAGTACACTATCCGAGCTTTATTCTCCACTCTGTCCGCACGATTTGACATTAACTCCACCTCTAATTCGTGCCAACTAACTTGTGTACTTTCCATTATTTCATCCTACCAACATTCTCAGGTTTGCCATAGGAATGTTATCATCTTCCATGTCACCAATAGGCAAACTGCGAAGATCTTCTTCCAATTGATAGTCTTGTACCTCTCCAAACGATGTGGCCCATTTGGACAACACATCAGCCACATCGTTCGCTGCTCTGCACATAGGAGTGACTTTGAAGTCACTAAAACAATTTAAGTCACTTTTAATTTTTGGACGTATTTATTTAAAAGCCAAGCTTGTATTTCCCTTTTTATTATTGTATTTACAATGATCAAAGAATCACCTTCCAGATGTAATCTTTTGAAGCCTAACTTTAATCCCCAATCAATCGCCATGAACGCTGCTTGCGCTTCAGCCTCATTGTTCATACCCTTCTCCAAATGTTTAGCACCCCATGCAATTATATTGCCCTTCTATTGATGTGTTTTTTATGCACAAAACATTTCAGAATAAAGTACCAAGGTAATTTACCCTCTCTTGAACAAAATCACCTCAGATGCTAAGAATGAGATCAACTAAAATGATTCCAAGGTTTCTACATGTCAAGTCTTGACGAGTGGGTAACTCAATGGTTGATGTGAATTGCTGTGTTTCACTTGGGCACTTACGCAAATGTTTGGATTATCATGAATGATGCGGAATAGGTGTGCCGACAACTTAAGATTTATCAATATGGCTTTGGATTTACTTCTTACTAAAAAATGGGCAAAAGGAATAGGGTTCAGGAAATCTGTTCTAAGCCTAGGAATGTAGGAAATGATGAATGGATTTAATGGAATCAAACCAGGCAAGGTCTCACAATCAGGTATTGACACAAGCTTAGTGCAATCATCTAAGGTACACTTAAAGATTTTCAGGCTATCACCATCAAACGTTGACATCATCCAAGTTGATGCTTGTCAAGGGACGTGTAATAGTTGAAGTTTAGCTTACTTAAAATTCCAGTTGACCACACAAGGCGCACTTACCAGCGGCAAGAGGCTAGTGGTATGGATTAAGGATTCCACGCAAATGAATTCAACAAATTTTCCACTCAATCTTAACATACATGAAAATAAATTCTAATCTAAATTCTAATCTAACTTGGAGGAATTGAGAACCATGAATGCAAATACAACACTTGAAGAGCAAAATCACCAACAATTGAACAATGATTAGGATTCAAATAGCTGTAGCATATACCAACAATTCTACAAAAACTCTCTTACAAATGAGAGACAAGGAGGCATATATAGTCTCTTACAAAATGGATGGCCAAGATCAACGGTCGAGATCATGCCAACAAAACCCTAGAATTGCCCTAATTAGGGTTACATAAAAAATGGCGCCACCAACATATGGCCCAATGAAAAGATACCTAGTCATCAAATAGGTAATCTTCTAGAAGATTCCTCCCTGCATCTCTCTCTCTCTCTCCTAGCATACTCCAAGAATCTAGCCAATACTGAATCTAACTCCTCCATGGAAATGCTAGGCAAGGTATCCTGCTGTAAATCAATCACGTCTAGTGAGTCCGAGCAAACATTCAAAGTGTTCTTCCATTCTGGCATGAGCTTCTGCGAACTATGAACATGAATCAACAAAGAGACCAAGTCATCTATCTGACTCTTCTTCAAAAAGGTCCAACTGGCAAAAATACATAAATTTCATCTTGTCTCTTAATTCGGCTAAGTGTAAACCACTAGCATCACTAACATCAACACCCAATAATTCCTCAATCGAGGCAAGGATCTTCATCTGAATGTCTTGAGTTAATCCTTCCATCTCCATACAACTCGACGGCTAATGAACAATACCAGCCATGGAAATTATATCTGTCTCCACTGTGCACAATGTTCTTGCTAACCAAGGTGGAATTAAGAATCTTCTTCAAAGCCTGGAGGCGTGGAATAGTCATCTCTTGGATAGGCCGGAATTCTTCCCAAACTCCCTCCAAATACTGGATTCTGAATACAAGCCCCGTTGTCCTATCATATGCATGAACAAATTGAGTAAGGAAATCGTCTGCCTGCTTTCTTGTGCTCTCAATCCATTTTTCCACCTCCGAGTGTGTACCTCTTGCTACCTCACAGTGTGAATGTATTCCATGGTCAACTGCAATAGGGGAAATAAGGGTGGGATTTTCACGCCTTCTCCCTGCAATATACTCTCTGAGTCTAATACTCTCTTCTCTGTACCTTTCTTTCTCCGCAATCGCTCTGCCTAACCTCGCATCGATTGCTTGGAGGTTTTCACCAATCTCCTGGAATTCCTACTTTCTGGATGTACGACCAAGGGCAACTGAAGTGATCTGGAAATCCATAGGAGTAGCCATGTCTGCTGTCACGCCTGCAATAGGAACAACAATCTGCGCAATCTGCATTCCTGTCTCATCTCTAGCTATGTGTGACAAAATCTCCGCTCTCTTGGGCTCCTTCCCCTTAGCACTCCTAGCTAGGTAGTCATCAATATCATCAATAGGCTGCACCTCTATCATTTGTTTACTTTTCTCTATACTTCTCATCAGCCATTCAGGAATAGCGGCCATCTCCATACCATCATCGAGGCATATTTCTTGATCAAGCTTTTTCAATGCCGAGATAACATCATCATCATCATCAGGATTATTCTTGGTCCAATCATATACCTCATTTCCCAAACTAACTTCCAAAAGGACAGTAGGGGATTCCGGTTGATCATTATTCTCATCAGGAGGTGCAGATGTCGCTGTGGCATGGAACTCCTGAATATTCTCTGGTAGTATCACTGTGTTGGAACACTGTCGGGTCTCCTTATTCTGTTCTGGTACTTCAATCACTTCGATTGATGAGACACTGGGAGGGGGTGAAGGAATGATAAGTGGAGGAATGATAGTCTTCTGTTTCTTCTTCATCTCATCAATCTTCTTCCCTCTGGCCTTGACTTCTTCTGGCGTGTTCTTCCTTCTCTTGGGAGCTTGACTCTCTTCGTCTGCATGAATCCTGACATCACTGATAGTCCTCTGATCATCCTTGGAAGTAGACTCTTCCGGTTTCATCCTTTCATAAGTGAAGGGAACATCCATGTCAACTAACTTATTCATCTGTATATCTACCCATATGTGGGAGAAATTCAAGACCTCTCTCATAAATATATTCAGGTCAATCTCTTTTGACTCTGACCAATTACGCAATAGGATTGCCTTCTTCATTTCACTCTCATACTGTGGATGTGTATAATCTCTATCATCTAATACTTGATCGGGAATGAGGAAAAGTCCACACTTCCTCATGAAATCCACTGACGTTCTGGACCACATTCTTCTCTTCACTGCCTGCTCGTCCATCAGGTTAGCCCAATAATCTTCTATGTCAATCTTGTGAGTGAACTTCTCTCCTCTGATCCTACGACCTTCTTGTTTGTAGGGTTCAGATTGAAACCCATGAATCCTGAGTTATGTGAAAGTGGGAAACTGTATATACCACGATCCATATTTTTCTATTAACTCTGTTGCCTCCTTGGACAATCTTTTGTGGATTCCACCTTGCAGCATCCGTGTGATGGACATAGTGAATGCATCATTCACTCTCTTATAGTCTTCAATTCTATACATGCTCAGTTGGGGGTAGCATTCATGACTCTTGAATTTTCCTTGCCCATTCCGACTTCACCTTTGCATATTAATCCTCTGTATGAAACAAACCGTGCAAGCAGGTACACCAGGTAAGAAGTCATGGCGAATGACTTGGACCAATTCACTAGTGTTCCTCTAAATCCAGGTTGTCACTTATAATTTTGGACCAATTCACTAGTGTTCCTCTAAGACAATCCTGGATGAAGTAGAACATCCATCCATCAAATATTGCTTCCTGCGGCATCCCCATCACTCTGTTGAGTAGGAATATCAAATCACTATACTCCTTGAAATCTATGCACATGAGTGTCTTGGGAGTCTTGGAATGATGAGACCTAGGCTCAATCATCCACTCTTTGTTAACTAAATTCTTGCATACACCCATCTTCTTCGTTTATCTTTTTGCATAATCCTCCTTGGTCACATCCTTCATGTCTGTTCCACGTGGAATTTCGAACACCTCCGCAATAGCATCCTCAACAAGGTAGGCGATGACAACGCCCTTAGGAGTCTTGATCATTCTTGTGAGTGGATCGTAAGATCGTGCACACTCCAGGATAAGCTCACTGCACTGTATGGATTGTGGAAATCCAGCGGCATGGAAAATGCCACTCTTCATAATATTCACATATGTTGGGGAAGGAACCTGATCTCCGACTCCGAACATCCGACTCTGCATCTGGTCGAAGTCTAGGAAATGCATGTTTGTATCAGTGATCTCCTTCCATCTGGATGAAATCTTAAGTTTTGGATAAAATCCAGTCTCCAGCATCTTCAATAGTTCTTTCCTTTCCTTATATCCCGACTTTGACATCGCACTTGTATGAAGCTCGAAGTTAGACTTAGGAAAATAAATAATGTTCTTTTAATAAAATTCCCGACTTTCTAAATATTTAGCTAATTTAGAGCACGGAGTCAGGAAAATAATCCATACACTTGGTAAATTTTAGCAATTAAGTTCAAAGTGTGACAACACTAAGGCATGGAAGCCTTCCATAAAATTCATTAATACCTCCTTATGCTTAGAAAATATGCAAGCTAAAATGCAAAGGAGTATACCGGATAGATGACGACTAAGGAAAGGTGTGAAAGGTTGTGTTTTCACACAATGAATGTCTGAAGACACCTTCTGCAGTCAACGATGGAGGTCAAGAATTCTGAAGACAACCTGAAAATCAGACTTTTAAAACATGTAATCTTCAAAAATGTGCATAAACTCGATAAAAATCAGTTTAAATGATGAAAATAATCGTATACAGGAATGTAAGTGTGGCTGGTAAAAATTTAATTTCTGAGGACAAGTCTGAAAATTGAATACTTCAGACTTACTAGCACCTTGCAAGGTAGTTAAAAATCCCTGAAAATGATGAAAAATGGCTAAGGAATCAGCTCCAAGCAAAATCACCAAAATGGTTAGGTGGCTAGAAATGAAAATTTCTGAGGACAACCGCCTAACAATGAAGTTTTCAGACCTGCAACAACGATAAAATGGTTTAAAAAAATGCACAGAAAACTCCGTAAAACACCTCCAAATGCAAAATGCCCAAGTTGGAATTGGCTGGGCAATAAAAAATTTAAGTCTGAAAATTAATGGCAGCCATTAATGGAGGTCAAAATCTGAAGCAAACCTCAGATTTGAAGCGAATCAGCAAACTGGAGATGATGACAGCCACCAAGAATGCATGAAAATCCACCAAAATGTGGCACCAAATCACTCTCCAAGCAAAATCGAAATTTTCCCAACTATGGTGCCAAAATGGAATTCTGAAAATGTTGTCAATGACAACTTAGATCTGCAGTGCCAAGGATGGCAGCAATCTGGAAAATCGCCCAAGTTGGGATTGGATACCCCAAACACAAAAAATCGCCTTCTTTAGCAAAAATCGAATTTTTCCAGCTATGGCGCCAAGGTGAAATTCTGAAAAATGTTATTAATGGCAGCCTTGATCTGCAACAATGAAGGTTTGAACAACAAGTAAATGATGGAGGAAAAAATCACTTAAGCCTCCAAACATAAAATCGCCAACTTTCACCAAAAAATGCCAAATTTGGAAAAATCGCCAAACTTAGCAAAATCAAAATTCTGAAACTGGTCTTTAATGGCAGCCAAGAGGAATAGATCAGCAAGCTGGAAAAAATGGAGGAAAATAAATCCTCAATCCCACACTTCACCAAAACGCCTTGCTAAAAATTCGCCCAACTTGGAGAAAAATTGCTTTCATGGAGACACCTGGCAGATTTAATAATAAAATAATGCTAAGTCTCCTCGCTTATATTTGCTTTCACCTCTCACTTTCACCACACAAGTAATGTGGGATAAAACACTTGTATATATACTTGCTTGGTGAAAACCTAACTTGCTTCTAGAAGGTTAAAATATTAAATGATTATTGCAAGTTATTTAAATCTTTGCTTTTAAAATATTAAATAATCGTTAATCATTATTTAAAAGCAATTAAATGGGGCTTATTTATTAAAATATTGCAAATTAAATCCAAAATAAGCCTCCAGGGGAAAATCGACTTGGGTTGGGATTGAAAAATCCCTTTAAAAATCATTAAAATGTCAAAATTTGCCCCTTAAGAGAAAATCAACCTTAGCTTGGATAAAAATACATGCATAAATTCATCAAAATTGCAGACAAAAACCTCCCAGGGGAAAATCGATATGAGCTTGGACAAAATCCAGACAAATGCACTCGCAAAAAATCACCCCCAGGGGAAATTCGATGGCAGTTTGGATTTAAAAATCCACACTCCAAACTCACTTAACTTGGAAAAAACCTCCCTGGTGGAATTTTGAAAATCCGGACCCAAAACTCTTCAAAATATTCCCAGTGGAAAATTGATACTTGTTTGGATGAAATCCGGACAAAAATCCTTACAAATGCTCTCAGGGGAAAATCGACCTCTGTCTGGATGAAAATCCGGACAAAATCCGCACTTAGTTGTCACAAAAATCTTGGTGGAAAATCGACCCAGGCATGGAATCATCCTCAACGTTGTCCGCACTTTAGTTCGCACTCCAGTCCGCACTCCTGGTGGAAAATCGATGGCAGTTTGGATAAATCATGACACTAAGCCAAATTTTAGCACTTCCAGGGGAAATTTGACTTGGGTATGGATAAATAGTGGGGGAAAATAGTAGCCAATGTGGATTCCAGGGGAAACCCATGTGTAGTGTAGATTTTGAGTGGGGGAATGGGTTGGGTAGTCTGGAATGTGAGGGGGAAAGCACCTCTAGCATGAAATTTGACCCTTTAACCCTTGGAATATGAATTCCCCTTAGGATTTTATCATTTTAACCATTCAAAATCACTTAGAAACATTAAATTTAAACTGGACTTAGGCTAATTTTCCCCAAATATGAGCAAAACGCTAGGAAAATATTGGAATCAAGTGCGAAATCAATTTAAATAATACCTTAGGAGTGAGAAAACAACTCCAAAAGGTCTTGGAATACCTTGGCACTTTAAAATCACTGATGCGTGTGTTTAAAAACACGTTAATGCTCAAATGGTCTACACTTAGACAAAACTTAGGATCATTAAAATATCAACTTTTGCAACTTGATCCTATAACTTCAAAAACCCTAGATGACACTAGGCATGATCAAAACTCCGAGACTCGGGCATGGGAAACACAAAATTGCCCACTAAGCAGCCAAAACCCTAACCTAACAATGCGGAAAGCCGACAAAGAGGGGGTCCCCGTTAGCAATGGGGCGATGTTTGAAAAGGTCACAACACCTTCCAATCCCGAAACACCACCCTTGCACTAGAATCACCCGGATTCCCTTTTGACGCACCGTCAGAATTAGCTTTGATATATCCTTCTTCTGATGAGCAGTACACTATTTTTAAATTGGAGGTTGGCACTAGGAGACAGAAATAATAAAATTAATATGCATTTTTAAAGAATGTAATATATTAAATGCATAAAATAAAAAACAATCAAACATCTTATACTATTGAAATAGATTTCAACTGAAGCAAAGATCAATTATGTTAAATTATTAATATTTGATAACTTTCATCAAGATATAGACAATCTAATTTTCCTAATACAATTTTATTAGCTTGTATTAGGATAATTTCAATTTTTCAAGGAATGCTCCAGGGGACATATAAAGAGGCAAAGAAACTTTACCTGAAGTCTCC
This sequence comes from Cryptomeria japonica, assembly GCF_030272615.1. Lineage (NCBI taxonomy): Eukaryota > Viridiplantae > Streptophyta > Pinopsida > Cupressales > Cupressaceae > Cryptomeria > Cryptomeria japonica. The sequence goes on along the minus strand of NC_081407.1, from coordinate 502,631,393 downwards.
TAGTGTCTGGAGACATCTTCATTTGGGTATCTCAGTTGGGGATTCCAATATGGGAGACAGGTGCCAAGGGTGGTATGAGTTTAACTATGATTTTCTTGTTTTTTTAAGAGATCTAAATAAATTAATTGATTTTTGTAATAGCCAAGAAGGGCCTGGTAACTGTGGTTGGGCCCAACTCTCAATGTCTGTTAATGCCCAAAGGTTTTGGGGCATAAAATAGTGTTCTAAGACATCTAATTTAAGGGATCAGTCGTACAATATTGTAGGGATCCTTTGTGCAGGGATTGTGTGCCAATCTAATAGGGGTCACAAACTATATGAGTTTTATTTGTTTATATCTGTGCATCCATATTGAAGGTGCACCTTTCCAACCAAATCCCTATTGGGCAAGTAAAAATTGATGCATGTTCTACCAATGTGAATTTGTGGAGATTTAGTGGTAAATTGGTGAAGATGTCTGCTGGCTGCTCCGAGGTAGGAACATACAGCAACTGGATGGATCCGTCTTCAACCAGCTGTCGAATATAGTGACAATGAGTTTCCACATGCTTGGTTCTTTCATGGAAGACTGGATTCTTGGCGAGTTTGAGCACTCCCTGATTATCACAGAACAATGGAGTTGGACCTGCTTGGGAGACATGCATATCCGCAAGCATTCGTCGAAGCCAAACCGCCTCACAAGATGCCTTAACTGCTCCCTGATACTCTGCTTCTGTCGAGGAGAGAGCCACTACTTGCTGCTTCTTACTCGTCCATGTAACAGCACCAGATCCCAAACTAAACACATACCCTGCTGTAGATTTACGGTCATCAACCGAACCTGCCCAGTCAGAATCTGTGTAGCCACTGAGTGTAGGATCAGAACTCCGAGTGTACAGAAGTCCATAATCAGGAGTGCCACTCACATAACGCAACACACGCTTCTCTGCTATCCAATGATCAGCCTTGGGAGCTGTCATGAAGCGTGAAATGTAGCTCACTGCAAAACTGATGTCAGGTCTAGTGGCAGTAAGATAGATGAGACTGCCCACTAGTTGCCTGAACAAAGATTCATCCACAACTGGTGAAGATGACTGAGCTGAAAGTTTGAGCCCGGGTTCCATAGGAGTAGAGGCAGGTTTGCAATCCTGCATTCTGAACCTGTCCACAAGACTTCTGGCATACTTGGACTGAGAGAGAAAGATACTGTTCTCAGTCTGCCAAACTTCAACTCCTAAGCAGTAATGTAGAAGTCCCTAATCTGTCATATCAAAGGTGCGGCACAAATCCTGTTTGATCCCAGTGATCAAATGTGCTGAACTACCAGTAATGATTAAGTCATCCACATAGACAACCACAAACAGAACATCATTACTAGTATGCTTGATATACAGGTTTGCATCAGATGGACTCCGCTGAAAACCATGATCTGTCAGGTACTTATCAATTTTCATGTACCAAGCCCGAGGAGCTTGTTTCAGACCATAGAGTGCTTTGACTAGTCTACAGACCTTCTGTTCTTGACCAGCAACCTTGAATCCTAGGGGTTGCGTCATGTAGACTTCTTCCTGTAAGTCACCATTCAAAAAGGCACTCTTGATGTCCATCTGATGGACTTTCCAACTGAACTGGGCTGCCAAGGCAAGAACGAGCCGTATGGTACTCATTTTGGCTGTAGGAGCAAAAGTCTCCTCGTAGTCAATGCCTTCTTTCTGTGAGAACCCACGAGCTACAAGACGAGCCTTATACTTGTCTAGGGTTCCATCAGCTTTGTATTTTACTTTGTACACCCATTTGCAGCTAATGGGCTTCTTCCCTGAAGGAAGATCAGAAAGGGCCCAAGTGTGATTCTTCTGAAGACTCTGGAACTTGGCTTCCATAGCCTGTTCCCACTCAGGTATACCTTTAGCCTCTGAATATGTTTGAGGCTCAAAAACAGTGTGTATGTTAGCCATGAGAGCAAAATTGACTGTATGCTGCTGTTTGCTCTTATTACGGGAGGTTCTACCCTCAATGAGCTCAGTATCCTTGAGATCACCAGTGGTCTTGGCCCACCATTTAGGCCGGAGAGTAGAAGTGCTAACATCTGGAGGAGCTGGAAGAGGCTCAGGAGCAGGAACAGGAGCAGCAGGAGGAGGATTATTCTCCGGAGGGAACTCAAGTAGTGCATCATCGAAAATAGATTCTGCATCATCCCTCCCATCAGGCGAACCTAATGGAATAAGAACACTGTGAGGCTGATCCTCAGAACACTGCTCAGAAGAAGGGGACTGAAAGAATCCTCTGTCTTCATCAAATACAACATCACGACTGAAGATAAGACGTTCAGTGTCTATATCGATCAGTCTGTAGGCCTTATGGTGATCACTATATCCTGTCATCATGAGTTTCTGACTTTTGGAATCCAACTTGGAGCGCTTAGCATCTGGAATCCAAACATAGGCAACATAGCCAAAAACTTTCAGGTGGTTGATCTTAGGCTTCCGACCAGACCAAACCTCTTCTGGAGTCTTCCCCTTAACAACCTGAGTAGGGGAACGGTTAAGGAGGTAGACAGTAGTAAACACTGCTTCAGCCCAATACTTATTCGGAACACTCCTGTGTTGTAACATAGAGCGAGCCATCTCAACAACCGTACGATTGCGACGCTCGACAACACTGTTTTGCTGAGTGTAGGGTGTAGTCAATTGGCGTTTGATGCCATGGGTATCACAGAAGTTGGAGAATGCAAAAGAACAAAATTCCCCCCCGTTATCTGTCCTAAGAGTAATGATGCTACATCCAGACTCTTTTTCAACGAAGGACTTAAACTTCTGAAAGATACTAAATACATCTGATTTGTGTTTAAGAAAGTACACCCACATCTTTCTACTAAAATCATCTACAATAAGCAAAAAGTATTTGCAACGAGTAACAAAAGATGTATTCATAGGACCACAAATATCAGCATGAAGTAATTGAAGTACCTTAGATACGCGCCAAGACTTTCCATGTGTGAATGAAGTCCGATGCTGTTTGCTAGCTTGACAGGCGCCACATACTCCAAGATGCTGAGTCTGAATATCAGGTAACCCTGAAACAAGTCCCTCCCGAGATAACTGAGAGAGATACTGAATGTTGAGATGTCCATATCTCTGATGCCACAAAGTGCTGAGAGGAGAAACACGAGCTGCCAGAGCCACTTCAGGAGAATCACCAGTGTCAAGAAGCCTGTATAGGCCATGATCCTCTAGACCAACAGCAACAGTAAGATGAGTCTCCCGATCAATGATGGAACACTTGTGAGCACTGAACACCACATCTAGCTGAGGAGAATTCCTCATAATTTGACTGACAGAGAGCAGATTAAGTTCCATACCAGGAACATAGTACACATTCAGGAAGATGAGATTCCTGCCACCAGACTATATCTGAACAGTGCCTCTGCCAACAACTGTATACTCCTCACCTCCGCCAAATACAACGAAATCACTGAAAGATGAGAAGTCTGTAAACTAGTCACGCCGATGAGAAAAGTGACGTGACGCACCAGAGTCGATGTACCAAGCAGAAGACCTGGCATGATCTGAAGACCTCTTAGCCATAAAGGCATAAAAGGCAGACTCCTTTTGCTCGGAATGTTTAGCAACATGCGCCTTTTGGTGTGACCCTCCCTGCTTCTTTTGTTTAGAAGCGAGCCTCTGACGGCAATCTTTCTTCATATGGCCATACTTGTGACAGTAATTACACTGCACATTCTTCTTCTTAGCACCATCCTGTGTCTGAGAAGAGCCTTTCTGCTGAAAAGACTGAGAGGACTGAAATTTTCCTTTATCCTTGTGAAAGGATTGGGCTGTGAAGGCATTTTCCGAGGAGGCTGACGTAGTACCACTACCAAACTGTTGTTTCCAGCGATCCTGCTGTAGAAGTTTGGTGCACAATTCTGAAAACTTCAGGTCAACATTAGTTAAGTAATATTGAGGGTCTCAATGAAGTGTTCATACGATTTCAGAAGACTTTTCAGAGTGATTACTACCATGTCTTCTTCCTCCATAGTCCGACCAATAGCTTCGAGCTGATCTCGAATGTCCTTAATCCTCGTGAGGTGTTCCTGTAAGGACATACGTTCGTCCATCATAATGGAGAACAACTGATTCTTTAGAAAGAATGCTCGGCTCTTGTCGGATGTCTCATGCAATTCCTTCAGATGCTTCCAGATGTCGGAAGCTGTCTTGCCGGAAGGAATCTGCGGTAACTGATCATCAGTCACGGAGAGTTTGAGAAGCATAACTGCCTCCCGATTGCGTTCATCAAACTTATCTTGATCTGTACTAGGTGTACCAGGACTGAGCTTTTTTCCCAAAACAAGCTGGTCAAGACGCCTATATTCAAAAATGGTCAACATACGTTGTTTCCAGATGTTGTAATTGTTGCCATTAAAGCGTTGACTGCCTTCTAACATCAGATTGGTGAGAAAAGCCATTTGCATGTTTCCCAATGTACTGAAAGATGACAGGAAGAGATAGGTACAACAACAATAGGCACGGATTTCAAGATGAGTCCCGATCGATGCAGAAAAATGGACAGGTGCCTGAAAGATGAGGGAAAACCCAGAAGGAATCTGAAAACCAAATTCAAATCCGTTGGCTCGAAAATCGAGGCACGAAAAACGATGCACCCAAAAAAATCGGGCAACTACCCAGATTAGGTTTCGAAAAACCCACCAAGAATCTGCAAGAAAAATTTATTTTCGATGGAAACTTGAAGATAAACACCTTAATCGAAAAAATTAGAGGGTCGTGGAAGCCATGATATGCCCAGAAAATTTGCAGACAGAAGAAACTTGGCACAGGGAAGAAAAATGGGAGTTGCGCCACCGGTAGAGATGTCCACACGGGTTTTAGAACCCACAGTAACGAGCATAAAACAGTGCGACGAGTCTGTAGGTCGCGCACAGAGCCACGGATGCCGCCGAACAAAGGTCGCGACGAGTCTGCAGGTCCCACACCAAGCCACGAACGCCGCCGAACACAGGTCACGACGAATCTGCAGGTCGCGACGAGTCTGCAGGTACAAGGCGAGAAAACAAATCGCGTCACCTGCACCCCATGTTGCTGGCAGATAGCACTGCGGAATGATCACGAGTCGCAAAAAAATGCGACTGTACAAACCCACGAAGTAGTCACAGGAGCTAGGAAACTGAAAAACCCTAGATGGATTTTTGAAAGTAATTGGAATAATTTCGAAAATTTCCACTAATTGGAAATTAGAATTAAAAAATTTTCGAAAAAATTTCTCCTATAGCTCTGATACCATTAAACAGTGCGAGACACACAATGGATTTCAAAGAATTGATTAAATAACAGAATGAGCAAGATGCTCATAAATAGTACAGGAGTATTTACAAGAATAGCAAGTTTCTAATAAGAAACTGTTGATAAGATCGTAGAAGATCTTACTAAAAAAGAATATACACTATTGAGCATTAATACTAAAATTAACAATATTTTAATATTCTAATAAGTGGAAGGTATTTTAAACATATTGTTGGTGTAAAACAATGGATGTTTAAACACAACATAATACTTAGCTTAGAGACACAAGTTTCTAATTGAGCAGCTATCCAAAACCCCACTATCCTAGCTCATTTATCTTATCAATCCGAGGACGTATAACTTGATATGGGACAGCAAAATATATGCATCAAGAGTGTCAAGGAACAAATCTATCCTATTCTAAGTAGTTGGAAATACTGAATAAATATTCCTAAGGAAGGAACTTTGCTTCGGAGTTATAACTTAGAGAAACTATGCTAACTTCTACCAACAAAATGTAAGTTCTTCTAACTTATGCAGAAATGATTGGTCTGTTCTGTCGTGGCTGCAGGAACAGACACAGAGTTACAGTCTAGTGGTTGTAGGAACAAACGGTGAGCAATCTAATAGAACAGGATTAAACAACTGCGAAAGATAATGAAATATCCTATTGTGTGAATTTTGATAGAATTTATGAATTTGTTTAGATATATGCTTGGTGTTTATTTCATATCTTGAATATTCTTGTGCATGCAACGAGAAGAATGTGCAATAAATATAAATAACAGAATTTTCACAATGGAATGGTAAACCTTTGTATATTACTATCGGAATGGTGAATTTTGGCACTTATTACAATAGCATTTGATGCTGCAATTACTCAGAAATTTACAAACAATACATCCAACACATACCCAATTTTGCAACCATTTCCAAACATGGCCTACAAGGGGTTGCTCAAGCTAGAATTATCATATAAATTCATGTAACCTTCAACCTACAACACGGCTCCATTATTGTGTCCAAACCATAGCTGGAACTTCCACAAATCTGCTCAAAATTCTGCAAATAAGCTCAATGATGAACTTTGAATGAATCCACCTCACAAGTAGTGTTGAAGCTGTAGCTTCAGTCGGAATCCTAGATACGGACTCTGCAGATCAAATGTGTAAGTGGCCTATTGGCCTTACACATTTGATCAGTCAATCAAACTCACTAAACCTGTTAATCCGTATTAATCATATTCTTATCGGATTTTCTATTATTATTGTACTTTGTCATATTTCATCTACATCGGGTTATTAATGATTATTAGAGAAAGTATTGTAACCGATTATGTTTAATCGGTTCAATTAATTATGATTTGTTAATAACGGTTAGGTTTTTGTTTATTATCGGTTTTACATAAACCGATTGTATTTGAATCGGTGTGTATATAATACCGATTATATTTGAATCGGTTTGTAACCGATGTAAGTTGTGAATGGTCATCAGGTCTTATCGTGGAGAATCATGACTTTATAGGAAACCATCGAATATCATATAGTAGCAATATACGTTTCCTTTGGAGGGTTACGTTGCATTACACAAAAACATTATTAATATATTACAGGCAGATCAAAGTTATTCTGAGAATACATAGACACATAAATTTGGTAAAGCGAATAACACAACATCTGCAAACATATATAGATCGTGGCAATATAAATTCAGCAGTCCGTGAACAGATAGTTCATGGACACATAAACACTGTAATTCACATTCACATATAGGATCACACACAATTTGTGGGACAATATAGTAGCCTGTAATTATTAGTAATTCGAAGGAAGTCGGAGATATGACATTTGGTGGGTTGTAATAATCGGTGAATACAAAGAACATTATCTTCAACAAATTCGAAGGTAAATATAATCTGTGAATTCAAAAATACAACACTGCAGATTGGTGACTGAGACACACAACGAATTCGAAGGGAAGAATACCACAAGCAAATCGAATTCGACAACTGATTTGTAATATTCGAACACACATCATATTCGAGGAAATTAATTGATATCAAATTATAATCAAGGTATAAATAAAATTTAAAATTACTTGCTTATATAAATCTGATCCAAATTTAACATGGTATCAGAGCAGGTTTAAGGAAAGATCAGATCAGATTCATAGAGGCAGGGTTATACTCCAGTATTGTCCTCAAGATTGACTTCGGCTACCAATGTCAAGATGGTGAACGAAATTAGAATTGAAGACAGACTTGAGGGAGCATCAAACTTCGTATCTTGGAAGTTTAGAATCATGCTTGCTTTGGGGGAAAACGAATTAGACGAATTCGTGAAGGATGCGGTACCAAAACCAAAGGAAGAGGATGAGAAGCTTCAATGGAAGAGAAAGAACAACAAAGCAATGAAAATGTTGGTTGACTCCGTGAAAGATCACATTGTGCCAATCATCTCCAAGATGATGAAGGCATGTGACATGTTCAAAACATTAGAGGAGATTTATGAGATCAACAACACGAGTTGAGCTCTCGCATTGAAACAACAACTTCACCACATCAAGATGACGAAAGGAGAATCCATCACGTCTTTCTTCATGAGGATTACCGAATTGAGAGATCAACTCTCTACCATTGGACACACCATAAATAGCAAAGAATTAACCAGGTTGGCTCTTTCTTCATCATGGGAGTCATTTATTCAAGGGATAAGCGCAAGATCAAAACTCCCTAAGTTTGATCGATTGAAGACAGATTGCATTCAAGAAGAGGCAAGATTGGCTACAAGAGGTATTGGCCAAAGCTCCACACATGAAGATATTCACGTTCTTGCCTCGCACTCATCAAAGAAGAAAGGTAAGAAAGGACATTTCAAAAGGAAGAAAGATAAGGAATCCAATGGTGCTCCTACATTCAAAAGAAGGAAGGATATTTTAGAAATCCAATGCTTTAGATGTGACAAATATGGTGACTACGCAATGAAATGTGTTGAAATTATAGCTAAGTTCAGATTACATGTAATTATAGCTTGCTATGAATATTGGGCAAGACCTATATTGTGTAACTTGTGGATAGGGCAAGACCTACATAATGTAACTTGTGGATAGGACAAGACCTATTGAATTTAACTTGTTTTAAAATGTGTTGGAGCTGACCTATATTAAAATCACTTGTAACGTGAGGGCTATTTCAGTTTTGGCGCCAACTTTAAAGCATTGAATTGTAATTAAATATGATTCTCATGCAAGCCGACTTGGGAGAATTAAAAGGCTAAGTCTCCTATATATACAAGGCTATCAATCATTGTATGACACAACACACTCAAGTGAATTACTTCTCTAATCTGCAAGTCATCTAAGTATTCGATGAATCCTTCTAAGAGATCAGCGAATTCTTTTTGAAGGCAACAACCATCATCTAGAAGACAATGAACACCATTGAGTGATTGCGAATTGGTTTCAAGTGGCAACAGTCATCATTTGAAGATCAACGAACTATTCTTGAAGGCTGTGAACACCATTCTTGGATCAGCAAACTTCATCCCTGGGACAACAACTTTTGTATTGCAGATAAGTTCATCATTTCAGCATGCCCTAGGTTAGAAGTATAATTGTGATTAGGTTGCTGTTAAAGAGTGAAGCTCATTGTAAATTAAATTGGTGTTGCCCAATAAAGATCTGAGATTAGTGGCTGGGGTTTTCACCTCCAAGAGGGAGGTTTTCCCAGGGTATCTATGTGTTTTGTGTTTGTTCTTCATTGCATTCTGATTTCTGCTGTTTATTGTTTAATTTGAGTGCTAAATTAACATATTTCACAAATCCAATGCTTTAGATGTGACAAATATGGTCACTACGCAATGAAATGTCCAACCAGGACTATGCCTCAAGCTTCCATTGCGGATTTGTTGTGACCTTTTTTTTACACATCGCCCCATTGCAAATGGGGACCCTCCCCCTTTCCTGCTTTCTAGGGTTTTTGTTAGTGTCTCGTGGCCGCCTTCTTTAGTTTTGCCAAGTGTGTCAATTTTGAACTGTTTGAGTCTTAAGGATTGAAAGTCAGTTTTTGCAAACCAAGTGATAACAGAGTCTAGACACCGTCAAAGTGCCTAGAAAGGCCAAAGGACGAAGAACGCAATTGATTTTAACGAATTCAAACAACTTTCTATTTTTGGAAAGTTTGCTTTTTTGCTTTTTCCTATTTTTTTAGGAAGTTTCGTTTTTGGCACTTTTAGCTCGATCCCTGAGATGGCTATTTTTAGAAAGTTTTCCCTATTTTTTAGGGATGTTTGCTTTTGCTTTTCGGAGTGGGGACCTAGGGTTTACACTGGTACCAAAAAGCTAAGTTCCTACATTTTAGGGGTCGTGACGCTTCAGATGGATTACTGAGTATGGATTTCAAATATCATGTCAATCTGACTAAAATTGATGAAATTATTAAATTTTGAAGTTTTTCAAGTTTTTCTTTAAGTTTGGCTAATCAATGTTTGATGATGAATGTTATGACAGGAAGACCAAGAAAGTCCGCCCTATGGATGAAGTAAAAGGTGCCTAAGTCTCAAAACCCCGCCCAAGGTGAAGGTGCACAAGACTCCAAAACTCCGCCCTATTCTTGATTGCATTGGAACAAGTTTGAAAGAGTCCACCCTATGAAGACTTCCAAAGTCCATCCATGGTTCTCCAAAACTCGGCCCCATGAATGATGGAGACTATTAAAACTCCACCCAAGGTGCACAATTCATTCAAAGTCTGCCCTCAAGGAGCACAAGTCATTCAAAGTCCGCCATGAATGGAGAGTTAAGGTGTGAAGAAGTGAGAAAGTCCGCCTAGGTTGCAAGCGAAAGGTGCTCAATATTCAAAAAGTCCGCCCTATCTTTGATGAAGGTTGAAGTAAGTCAAAAAGTCCGCCCAACAATGTAAGAAGCAACTTGTGAAAGGTGCAGGGAAATGATGAAATCTGCCTAAGATATGAGCATCAAATTCACCAAGTCCGCCCCACCTTGGCTTTTGAAACATTACAAAGTCCGCCCTTGTTGGTTCTTGGAGTTAATAAAGTCCGCCTAACCTGCATAAAGTTCCTAAACATCATAAAGTCCGCCATGAGTAAGGTACATGCAGTTAGTAAAGTCCGCCTTGGAGGTATTGAGAAGTTTACCTTGAGGATAAGGGATATGGCAAAGTGTATGAAGTGGTGCCACGAATCAGATCAAGTCTGTTCAAGAAGTAAAACATATGGTGCATGACATCAAGAAAGTCTGCCTAACCTGCAGATCTATAGTGCTTAACTTCGTCAAAGTCTGCCCTGCTGCAGATGAAAGGTTCCAAAGGTTTGAAAATCTTTGCCCTACTTGATGAAGTGCTAAGACTTGTTCCATGTGCTCAAGAAACTCCGCCCAAGGTGAATAGTTTGGTTCCAAGTGTTGTTCCATGAGTTTCAAAAAACTGCGCCCTATGTTTGAAGGAGCTGTTCCATGAGTTTCAAAAACTCCGCCCTATGTTTGAAGGAGCTGTTCCATGAACTTCATAAGGTCCGCCCTTGGAAGTATTAATGAAGATGATTGTGTGGTGCCACAAACTCTCTAAACTCTGCCCTAAAAGATGAACAAGTGTGGTGTCATGAATTGGTTGAAGTCCACCCCACTGATGAAAGATCAAACAAACTCCAAAGTATGCCTTGAAAATGATCAAATCATGGTAAGATCAGGTTTGAAGATGAGGTATTAAGCTAATATGGAAGACAAGAAGATGATGACAGCATAATCTATCATGGAAAATATTCCAAGGCATGGAGAAATTCTTCTCCAAATTCAAGGCACTTGAAAGAGTTATCAATTTGAGAACATGAATTCATATTTGCAAGGGGTTATCCAGAGTTTTGTTTTTACCCTCCTGCATAACATAAATTGGCAGCTGAAGGCGGGACCATCAATGAAAACACAAATGGAGTTTTGAGCCAAATTCATTGTTGAAGACAGGTTCACGAGCAAGGTTATCCGAGCATCTCAAGGCATCAAGAAAGAAAAGTTCTCAGACTTGGTGAAAATATTGAAAAGAATTTACAACTTCTTGAAGGATTTCATCTCTTGAAGAATTAAGCTCCTAATCAGAATCAGATGATGACAAACAAATTTCCATAAGACAAATTCTTGACACAAATTAGAGAATTCAAAGAAGACATCCAACACACTGAGGTGGCGCCTCGTCATCTTCTGACCAATTAGATTGTTCCAAGACAGCGTGTCCAGGTTCAATGAACCTGACTTATCCAAAAGCTTCTAGAAGGGCACACTTCACAATGCAACAACCTTCTATTGTTATTGTCGGTTCATATTTAGCAAGAAGGACAAGTGTCACAATGTAATTTTCTCATTGGTTGAGGGGTAGTTAGTTTTGGAAAAACCCTAATTAGGGTTTGTAGCTTTCAGTCTGGGCCTTTGATCACTGTTTGATCTTGGTCGTTCATTATTCTCTGAGAAACTATATAAGGTTACATCCTCTCATTTGGAGAGTGAGGTTTTTGATATATTGTTGCGTGAAGGTCATTTTTTTCAAATAATATATTGCATGTGCGCTTTCTCTTAAGACTTTGTAATCTCCGTTGTTTGAGAAATTAGCATGGTTTCAATTTCCTCAACACATTAATTAGAAGTTAATTTAGATTTGCTTTCAAAGTTGTTAGAATTGAATGAAGGATTTGATAAGTATTAATTAGCGGTGTATCTTTGCTCATACTTTTGGTGAATGGATGATTTCCATTTCATTGTGCAAAGTTAGTCTGAGCCTATCCCCTGTGTATGCCAACACTCTGATAATAAGCACAACCCATTGAAGATTGCACCTGCTTTGTGTAGTTGTCCTTAGTGTGGCGAAGCAAAGTGAGGTTTCTTGAGAACACCTAGTTAATACCATCTCCAGAGTTCATAGGTTTAGATCAGCTTTCTTAACTCTATCCCCTTTTTCCTTTTTTGAAAGTCTAAATCTCGGAAAATCCAAAAAAAAAAGAGAAAAAGCCTGAAATTGATAAATCTATCTAGGTCGAGAAGCTTGAAAGACATTTGTAAACGTAAGTCCCCCTTGAGATTTTCAGCATATACTACTACCCAAGTAGCTATCCCACTAAAGTCGCTTGTTCGCACATATAGACCTTGGAATCAGCAATGATTTTTCAGGAGAGGATAGAATACCTTTGGGTATCTTATTCTAATGTTTGGTAGATGATAAAACAAACACCAACAGGATGTTGGTGAGACTATTCCACAAAAGGATTTAGATGGATTCATATTTTGATTTGAAAGAGAAGTTTTTTTTAATGGTTGAATAATGTTCATGAATTTAATATGTAGTTTTTTTTAATTCATGCAATTACATTATGCGTGTTATTTGTGAAACAACTTTGTCAGTAGATGTTCGCTTACGAAAAGCTGCATTTGGATATCTCTTGTTTTTAAATTTCTTCAATTTACTATGAGAAATTTGTCCCTTACATTTAGGACATCTTTAGAATCACAGTCTGTTGTTTTTCAGGCTATAGAGTTTTGAAGTTCTATTTGTGATGAAGAGATTGAAATTTAGGAGGAAAATGCAGAGGACTTTAGTGGAGATTCTGAGATTTTGCATTTCCATTTTTTTATAAAACAAACATCTACCTGTAGAGGTGCAACAGTTCACTTGTGAAAGCCATAGAGGCACTTGTGCTGGTGATGATAGCATCTAGGGTTTCAAAGCCAAGTTGAGACAAGAGGGCTTTCTTAGTGAGAGGGAGCATACTGAAAGGGGATTTTGTTTTGAATCTTAGGATGATCATATTCCTGCCTAGGGCTCGATCTTATGACAATAGATCCATGGTGATTTTGGATCTAGCACTTCCAACCGTATGAGGATCATACCAGATGATGAGAGTCTCCTAAAGCAAGATATCTTCCATGATTGGGACCATGTGAGTAGGGGATGCTTCCGTGACAGAGGGAGCAACTAAAGATAATGTGCTTCTATTGATATCCAAGGATCTTCGTTATATTGGTTCAGAGGGAGTGGACCATGTCAAGATGGTTTCTCTAGTGATCAGTCAAAGGGCTATGATTCATGAGATGGAGTCCCATTTATGTAGGCTGGAAGGCCTTTATGCTGACTTCTAGGTCATGATAATCTTGGATAGAAGAATACTTGGTGAGCTTGGATTATACCAAGAGTGATGCACACTCCAACCTTGTATTACATTAGAGGTCAAAGCATGTGGAGATCAAGTATCACTATGTTAGAGACATTGTGGAAAGGTATGCTATTCAGTTAAGATACATTAGTACTGATGAGCAGACATCGGACATTCTCACCAAGCCTCTCTTCAAAATAAAGTTTGTATACTTTCAAGGTAAGCTTGGTATGGTGGAGAATGAAGCCCTAGCTGAGATTGAGTCTCAGCATCATTGATTTGTTTATATGTCATAATAATGTATTCTTATATTTGAGAAAAGATGTTTAATGTGTAAACTCTTGTTGATGCATTTCTCCTTGAGAGAAACCTGAGGTGAAAGCCCTTATCTCCACCCTCTGATATGGTTCATGGTGGATGTCATGTGTGTGATGCCATGACATCATCACGTGAGAGAGTTCGTGATGATTTTCTTGTACTTTTGTGTGTACCCTTTGGATGAGCCATGTTGAATATCATTGTAAGGTGACGATCTGACAATGATGAACACTTGTACATCTCACCATCATTGTGAGGCGACGATCTCACAATAATGGTTGGATAAACCATATTGGTGGATATCACGTGAGGTGATATCTATGGATATGCCATAATGGTTGATATCACGTGAGGTGATATCTATGGATAAAACCATAATGGTTGATATCACGTGAGGTGATATCAATGGATATGCCATAATGGTTGATATCACGTGAGGTGATTCTATGGATATGGCATAATGGTTGATATCACAGTGAGGTGATATCTTTCCTTTCCACATATGGGTGCAGCCATTGTGGTCAATCATCACAGTGAAGTGATATAACTTGTAAAGGTTAAGAAGGATTCCTCCCTAGCTAAGAGGGAGTGTTGAAGCTGTAGCTTTAGTCGGAATCCTAGATACCGACTCTGCAGATCAAATGTGTAAGTGGCCTATCAGCCTTACACATTTGATCAGTCAATCAAACTCACTAAACCTGTTAATCCGTATTAATCATACTCTATCGGATTTTCTATTATTTTTATGCTTTGTCGTATTTCATCTACATCGGGTTATTAATGATTATTAGACAAAGTATTGTAACTGATTATGTTTAATCGGTTCAATTAATTATGATTTGTTAATAACAGTTAGGTTTTTGTTTATTATCAGTTTTACATAAACTGATTGTATTTGAATCGGTGTGTATATAATACCGATTATATTTGAATCGGTTTGTAACCGATTTAAGTTGTGAATGGTCATCGGGTCTAATCGTGGAGAATCATGACTCTATAGGGAACCATCGAATATCATATATTAGCAGTATATGTTTCCTTTGGAGGGTTACCTTGCATTACACACAAACATTATTAACATATTATAGGCAGATCAAAGTTATTTTGAGAATACATAGACACATAAATTTGGTAAAGCGAATAACACAACATCTGCAAACATATATAGATCGTGGCAATATAAATTCAGCAGTTCGTGAACAGATAGTTCGTGGACACATAAACACTGTAATTCACATTCACATAGATTGAACATATAGGATCACACACAATTCGTGGGAAAATATAGTAGCCTGTAATTATTAGTAATTCGAAGGAAGTCAGAGATATAACATTTGGCAGGTCGTAATAATCGGTGAATACAAATAACATTATCTTCAGCAAATTCGAAGGTAAATACAATCTGTGAATTCAGAAATACAACACTGCAGATTGGTGACTGAGACACACAGCGAATTCGAAGGGAAGAATACCACACGCAAATCGAATTCAACAACAACTGATTTGTAATATTCGAACACACATCATATTTGAGGAAATTAATTGATATCATTCATTGATTTCAGATTATAATCAAGGTATAAATAAAATTAAAAATTACCTGCTTATATAAATCTGTCCAAATTTAACATGTAGAGTTGGGTTTCCGTCCAACCTACAAATATCCAAGGGGTTTCGTCCTCAGAAATGACTGTCACTGTCACACGAGCAACTAAGGAGAAATATCAAGTATCAAACAATCACATAATATCCCTTGGAGAAGGATGAGGCTCCTTTATAAAGACTTTCCAAATCAATGGTAAGCTTCCACTCTCAACGTGGGATTAAAAATCACTTTATTTTATTTACTTTTTATAAAGTCACTTTACTTTTATAATTTTATTTTATAACATAAAGTAACTTTTCTCACCAAATAATAATATAATATCCCATAAAATAATATTCTACTTTTTATTTCTCCACCAATAGAAATTAATGACGTGACCAGCATATCATCCCTTATATCTCCTAATTAGCCTATCGGGATGACGTGAAATAGGCTAATCAACTCTCGTGTGGTCATTGAAGAAAAGGGGACATTACAGATAAAGTGCATAAAAACAATCAGATAGAATCCTCACCAAGTGGGCCCCCTTGAGTGAGTCTTCTGGATTATAAGTTACAACAGAAGTATAGAGCTCGCATAGTCAGATCACAACATCATGAACTTGTTCAAGAAAGTAGATATGCTTTTTTTATTTAAAATCAGTTCAAAAGCATAACTTGGTTTGATATTAAAAACAACAACTAACTAACTAGGAAACTCGAGAAGGATTTATAACATTCATCCTTAAAACAGTTTTCCACAAGAGGCTTTTATTTAGAATATGAAATCTAAGAGAACTAAGAAAACAAGACTCTGCTCCATCTTTGAACATTTGTAAATCTTTCCTAGATATGCTCCAACATCCAACATGGCTATTAACAGAGTTATTAATAGATCATGACTGCTTTTGAAGATTCCTTAATGAGCTCGAACAGCTAGTGCCCGAGTTGTAAGAACCTTTGACCTTTTCACGCCTTGCTGTTCAGTCCTGTCAACATTGCCATTCTGCTATCAATAAAGCCCCGTTTCATCACAAAAAGTCTTCCACGCAGCTGCAACACCAAGGTTAGAACAAGCACTCCCATCCACATTTCATGATCATTCATCGCAGCACATTCATCAACATACGAAGACAGTAAATATTTATATTTGCATTCATAAGGTTCACCTTTTTGTCAAAATAAAGGTTTCAAACTATAGACAACATGATCATCAAATAGGTTCTAAAAGTCAGTCAAAACATAATATAAAGTCCCATCAGTAAGCATATAAGAGTCCTAAGCATGGTAAAATGACTGCAAATAAAGGCATAAAACTAAAACTCATCACATATCAACTTCAGGGGGTATTTGCTTCCAAGTGAAGTAATGCCTATTTATAATTATTTAGTTTTGATTGGGGTAACAGTGGAAATCAAGAATCTGAAGAATTTGCTGAATGTTCTCAAGGATAATGTACTTGAAATGATATCTGTTTTATTTTTGTTTTCTGCAGGATGAGGACCTTGATGTCTCCCCTATTGACATCGATGAGGCATTAGTTATAGAAGATGATGACATTTCTGATGATGGAGATGAACAACATGAGGTGTGTACGTTTGTAAACCATCATGTTTATGGTGTAGCACATAATAGGCATATATGGATAGAAAACGTTAAATAATAGGAAGGAAAACATGTAGGCTCATTCATGTGTTACCTCTATTTGTGGCATTGGGCGTTGCAAATTTTGCTTAATACACTTCATGCATAGGTATATGGAGAAGAGCCAGTTCCTGTTTGTGTGCCAGAGAGAGTTCATGATGTGAAACTTGGAGATGCCGTGGAAGAGGATTCTCAAACATCTTCAAGAGGAAAAATTCAATCACATGTATGTACTGGATCTGGGAGCAGATCAACCAATTTAATGAGAAATGAATCTACTGATCTCAAAACTGGTAACTCTTTATGCACAAAAGCATCATCTTTTACGGCAGCTACCATGGCTGGACCTGCTTCTTCCGGTGGTAGAGGTGGAATGGGGAGTAGAGACTATGGCTCTTTATCTATGGTTAACTGTACAAATGATCCTCCCAGACTGAGCTTCTTGTCATGTGGGAAGCAACTTAAGAGGTCTTTAACAATATATCAAGCGATCCAACGCCAAGCAGTAGCAGATGAAGATGATGATGAAAGATATACTGGATTAGATAATGCCCCTGGTGAGGGTCGAAGGCTTTGGGATGAGATTTACACTATTACATATAAAAGGGCAGATTTCCAATTTGAGAGAGATTTCACAGGCTCTTCCTCATTTAAGACTTCTAAGAATGCTACTACTAGCAGTTCCAGCTCTGAGACTTCGTGGCAACAGGCATCACTCTTGGATAGCATTATGCAAGGAGAGCTTCCATGTGATCTAGAAAAATCAAATTCCACCTATAATATTTTGTTGCTACTACGAGTTTTGGAAGGTCTTAACTGTTTGGCACCTCGTTTAAGGGTTGGAGCAGTATTAGATGCCTTTGCAGAAGGGAAAATATCTACATTTGATGAATTAAGAGTTGTAGGCCCCATTGTTCCACAAGAAGAATTTTTAAGCAGCAAGTTAACTTCAAAATTATCACGTCAAATTCAAGATGCACTGGCATTATGCAGTGGTAGTCTGCCTTCATGGTGTCACCAACTGACCAAAGCCTGCCCCTTCCTTTTTCCATTTGAGACTAGAAGGCAGTATTTTCATTCAACTGCTTTTGGATTGTCTCGTGCTCTGCAGCGCTTACAACAGCAGCAGACTGCTGATAATCCAAATCTAGTTGGTGAAAGAGAATTGCGTGTTGGCAGGTTGCAGCGCCAAAAAGTTCGTGTCTCAAGAAGTCGTATATTGGATTCTGCAGCAAAGGTAATGGAAATGTATTCTAGTCAGAAGGCTGTTCTTGAAGTGGAATATTTTGGTGAGGTGGGTACAGGTCTTGGTCCGACCTTAGAGTTCTACACTCTTTTGAGCCATGAGTTACAAAGGAGTGCACTTGGCATGTGGAGGAATTCTCCTTTTGGGTCCACTAAAAGCAGAGACATTGAGAAGCCAGTTGAAATAACTGGTTCATCTACATCTGTTAAGAAAATCAACCATGATTGTGACGATGGAAATGGAGAGTTTATCCAAGCACCTCTTGGTTTATTTCCTTGTCCATGGCCATCTAATGCAGATTCTTCCAGTGGAACCCGGTTTTCTAAAGTGATAGATTATTTTCGTTTACTTGGACGGGTAATGGCAAAAGCTCTACAGGATGGTCGACTACTGGATTTACCCCTCTCACCAGCCTTCTATAAACTAGTCCTTGGACAGGTAAGTATAATATAACTATGATAGGTCCATAAACTAGATATTGAACAGGTCTACTACTTGCTAGAAATTACTAGGAGTGACTAGTTACCTATTGATTTTTATATTTCTCAAAAAAGTTGATAATTATGTTTTTTGTCTCATATAGGAACTTGATTTATATGATATTATGTCTTTCGATACCGAGCTTGGAAGAACATTGCAAGAAATGCAAGCACTTGTATACAGGAAGCAGTTCTTGGAATCGATGGCAGGTGATAATAGCAAAGAAGTATCTGAACTACGTTTTGGTGGTGCTAAAATTGAAGACCTCTGCCTTGATTTTACACTTCCCGGATATCCTGAATATCGTCTTAAAACAGGGGAGAGTGATACTATGGTACCTTTTCTGCGCTAGATTCTTCACATTTGTGCCTAGATTCCTCACATTTGTGCCATTTGGATTTACCTTTATGTGTTTGTTCGATGCAGATCATATTTACAAGTATAGTTTTGATACAGTGTTCCATTTGCTGCAGGTAGATATGGATAATTTGAAAGAGTATGTTGAGTTGGTGGTAGATGCATTTGTTAAAACGGGCATTGTGCCACAAATGGAGGCATTTCGTGCTGGATTCAACCAGGCAAGATCCATTCAGGACTTTTATTGCACTTTTGCACTGTACTCACAAATTTTATCCATATTGTGTCATTACAATGGGTGCAGCTGAATATTGAAGTTTTGTTCTGTTTCTAGAGTTTGTTTAGTAAGTGTTTTCTGGAATAACCACATCACTTTTTTAATTGATGTCTTGGGTCATACTTTTTATCCCCTCATCATGATGATTAAGAGTGTCTTGGATTACCATAGTTAGACTATGAATTTTATTGAAAACAAAGATGATTGGGAAACAAAATTCTTTCAATGTATTTTTAAGGTTTGGATTTCGGGACTCCAAGCATGGATAAGGTTGCGTTCATCATCCTTGTTTAGGTTGTTTGGGTGCTTTTTTATCTCCATTTCTTCTCTTATGTGCCTTCTTTTGACTAATGGTCAGTCTCGGATGAACTTTGTGTCTTCCATGCAAATATGGTGTTTTTATGACATATAAATGCTTTCCTAAGGTTGATGAGAATTTTCAGTTGTTTTTTGTAATTTTCTTAGTCTTTGCTTTTATAACATCTTGTTTTTTTTTGCAGGTCTTCCCTCTTTCATTTTTGCAGATATTTACTGCAAGTGAGCTAGATTATCTTCTTTGTGGTCGGCGTGAGCTATGGGTGGTATGCATTTTGTTGCTTTATTTTCTTTTTTGTTCATGCACAAATGATTTCTTGAAATTGACAAGTATTGCAATTTTTGCAGGCAGAAACACTTGTTGATCACATCAAATTTGATCATGGATATACAGCTAAGAGCCCTCCCATTATCAATGTAAGTTTTATTTGTACTGTTCTGATTGTGTCTGTGTATCTTTGAGGGCATTAATGCTAAGTTGCCAGTCCTGGTTCGGAATTGGATTTTGGTTCGAGATTCAGGTTTGCAAATTCCTTCATTTTTTGGGGGGGTGGGTTCGGGTTCGCTTTGGGTTCGTCCGTACAAAAAATAAAAAAAAAATATATATATACATATATGCAGCAGCAAATAAATAGCAAAATACACCACCATATATATTAATGTTGTAGACTTTTAGTCCAAATGGCAAATAACATAGCAAAATGCCAAAATAAACCACCATATCAATGTTTAAGTTCAAAAATAATAATGTCAACATTAACAATCAGCCATCACTGATCAAATATCATCAAAAGTCATCAAACATATTAGCATCATCCTCCTGTGGCAAATTAGAAGCACAAACAGTGCCACTGGCAGTGGTACTAGCAATCTCATCCTCGGGAGCAGCCTCATGATCACTTGGTAGCTCATCATCATCATCATCAACTCCAAGTGCATCAAGGCGGGCAATTGAATCATCCAACTCTGCATGCTCTGGTTCAACATCCCAATGCTTTGCCTCCCCTTGTTTGTAGGTATTGTCTTTGTGTGTTAGCAGCCTCAAGTTTGAATGCACATAGACCAAGTCTTCCGCCTACTTGGAATGTAGTCTATTGCGTTTTATTGAGTGGATGAAGGAGTATGTGCTCCAATTACTCTCGGATGATGATGAACTAGCAACCTATCAATATTTTCAATTTTGAAATTAGAGAGTTAAGAGTTATGAATACAAATTTTAAGAATGAAGAAATTAGAAATTAGAATCTTAAGAGTTAAGATCTTACTTGTGACAAAATTTTGATGGCAATGGGTTGTAGGTGCTGGTATATTTCTCCATGGAAGTACCACCATTTATGAGCATCAACATTCTTGTCTTCAAGAGCCTCAATACCACAATCATCCGTGCTTGCGAAACTCATGACTTCAGCCCTCACCACAGCCCGTAATGAATTTGGAAAGAGTCTATAAAGGGCTGCCTTGTACCCACACGATCTCTATATGGGGCAACTCTAGTGCTACTCTTATTAAGGATCTCTTGACTATAGTATTTGGGGCTCAGTGCAAAGGCAAGGAGATGCAAATGGGTAGTCATTTTGTTCGATCTCTCCACCATGATTTTTTGTAATTCCTTGAAGAATGTTTCTTTGGGATCTTGCTCTTTCTCATTTATGATTTTTTTCATATCCTCAATCATGGAGTCAATGCCATCATATACCTCACCCAAGCAAGGCCTATCCATGTCAGTGTATTGGATCATGCTCAATATGGGCTTAGTAGATCTTAGAGGTACTCCGCACAATCCCACCAAGGGTCATCTAGTATCATTGCCTTAATGGCAGCTGCCCTTGTACCACAAGATTGCCTCCATATGCTCCAATTAGCACTGGTTACCATTCTAGACAATGACTCTTTAACCTTCACAAGACGTCTCAAAACAATAGTGTTGGAGGCAAAACGGGTCTCAACAACCTATTTCAAAATCAAAACAATAATAAATTAAAAATCAAAACCAAAATTAAAAACTTAGAAAGTTTACTAAATAGTAAATACTAAAATAAAGTCTAAAACATATTTAAATTTTAAATAATTTAACTTACCTTCAAGAGCTCCAATCTTGAGAATTGTCTAAAAATGGCTTGCGACATTTGGTGGTTCATGATGAACATTTGGATCTCCTGGGCATCGGCATAAATTTGTTTGTTCCACTCAACTTTATTGCCAATTTTTTGCAGCATTAGGTTGAGTGAGTGGACAGCACAAGGTGTCCAAAAAATGTGTTTATAGCGCTCCTCAACCAATAACCCGGCAGCCCTACAATTCTTTGCATTGTTTGTTATCACCTGAAGGCTGAACAACATTTTGAGGGCCAACTAGTTCAATGGCTTGGAAAAGAATGTTTGCAATGAATGGACCGTCCTTAACTTGCCCTTCACAATCCACTGCTTTCAAAAATAGTGACACTGCAAGAACATTGACCAAAGGGCGATTTCTTGCGTCTTTCCATCCATCTGATACTATGGACACACTTGTTTTGATCCATGAATCCCTAATGGGCTTCAAGGAATCCTCTACATGTTTCACCTCTTTGTCCAATAAAGTGATGCGCACCTTGTCATAACCTGGGCCCTTGGAGCCTCATTAATTGATCTCACCATTTTTTGCCAATACGGTGAGCGAACAACATTAAATGCCAATCAATTTGCATAGATGCATTTACCTATGTCTTGCTCAGCAACGTCTCTAGCCTCATTGTGAAATGACATTTCCAAGGTCCCCTATGCTCTTTTATTTGTCACCGGTTCTTCAGGAAGATGCAAGAATGGATGGCCCTTTACGGATAGTTCATTGGAAGTTGAAGCCATAGAGGCCTTTGTTGTTCATCTGCTTGTCTTTGCTCTTTAATATATTTTAGTATTGTAGACTTTTGCAAGAAAGGTTTTAGGTGCAGGCTGCCTTGGAACTCTTGGCTTGCCTGGACAAGGTAGTTGCTGAACCATTTCCACATATTTCCATAGTGGAGAGCTTGGGGGAGTTAGTGCTAGAAGCACTTGCCATTCTATTAATGTTGAATCTATAAACATTAAACAACATACAAAGCCACAAACCAAAATGAAAAAATAAAATAAAAGTAAAACTAGATAAATCATTTCATTTTGTGAAACAAATGCAAAGAAAAATTAAAAAAACAAAAAAATCAACAAAAACCTACCTTTTTTGTTGAAATCTTCCTCTTCAATGTCTTTGAGGAGTTCTCAACACTTGCAACCACGTAGAAATAGCTCACAACCCAGCTTAGAGCATGCAACAATCACCCTTCAACACAAATGCACAAATGAGAAAGTTTAGAAATGGAGCCAAGAAGTTTTCTTTTTCTTTCACAAATGCACAAATGAGATAGGTTTTTTCTTTTTGGCCTTTTTAGTGGTCTAATTTAGGGTTGGAGGGTTGAATTGACCAAAATAGGAAAAAAAAAACAATTTTTTTTAAGTGTCGAGTCCACCCAAATTCTCTCGGGTTCTGCCACAGGCATCAAAATTCGCCCAAAATGGATCAAAATTCTGCCTGGGTCCTGCTGAGCGAACCCACAGGGCAAAAATCAAACCCTGGGCGAATTTCTGGCGAATTTCCAATGGACCAGAATTCACAGCGAATCAAACCTGGACCCAGCGATTTCTCAGAAGAATCTGGCAACTTAGCATTAACATTTTAGGTTATTAATTGTTGACTTGCTGGGCCTGCAGCTTCTTCAAATAATGGGAGAGTTTACTCCTGAACAGCAACGAGCATTCTGCCAGTTTGTGACTGGGGCTCCGAGACTTCCTCCTGGAGGCCTAGCTGTACTGAAACCAAAGTTGACAATAGTTAGGAAGGTATGTTATTGGTTATATCGGGTGGTTATGCTATTTTGGATGAATATTTGTTTCAGTGGGGTTCTGATCATTTGATTACAGCATTCAATGGCAAATGGAGTGGCAAATGGAAATGCATCTGTAGAAGCAGCTGATGGAGACTTGCCGAGTGTTATGACTTGTGCTAACTACCTTAAACTTCCTCCCTACTCAAGCAAGGTTAGTCCTATTTTGTGTGCATTCATGTGGTTGTATAGTTTTTCAGATCATCATAGAATATGTATGAAACATTGTCTCTACCACTGCAGGAAGTGATGCGGGATAGATTACTTTATGCAATACAGGAGGGACAAGGATCTTTTGACCTATCCTGAGTTTATTTTATTGCACATCCTGAAGTTATTTTATCGCACATGTTGCATGTTAATTTCACCAAACAGCAACGCATGCAATGACTCTGTATAAAGTCAGCCCAATGTCACATGCTGGTGACACCTCCTGGGAATTGCATTTCGAGGATATATTTTTTTGTCCTTAAACAGAATAAAGCTGACAAATATGAAATTTACAGGGCAATGTTGGTGAGCTTTTCCTGAAGAAGATTGGTTCTGGGTCTTGCACCCTTTCACAAAACCAGTTTTCATTTGCACAGGCTACGTTATAAATCAAGGTACAAATTCATACCAGAAGGGCACTTGAGGCTGCTACTCATTTGCATAATTTTGAAGTATGTGTACATCCTGTCTCTACAATGTTGCAGCTGGAAACTGGAAAAATTCTGCTGCTGCTATGGCTTATGCGTTGTGTATAATTCTCTAGGCTGTAACTTACTAGGGAAGGTGCTTAAGTTGTCTCCTTTTCCTGTAAGTTTTCTGACAAGATTGTTTGAGGCGGAGGAATTTCCTCGTGCAATTTAAAGATTATCCAGCTCTCTTTATGTACTAGAAGCTGCATTTTCTGGTGTATGCTTTAAGATATTTTAATCTGTTTCATGTTATTTCAGTTATTTCAATCAGGGCCAAGGGATGATGTTGAAGTATTTATTTGTGCAGCCTTAGCCATGATTTTTTTAGAGGCATGAAGACCTTTGCATTGCAAGGGCAAGTATAGTCTAAATGACATAATAACTTGGAGCAAATGGACTTTTAAGTTATTCACCCATCTGAAGTAACATATGCTGCATGGGTGATAGTTTTGTTCCAGAGCATCAACATGATATAAAACTACTAGTTTACCCTTTCATGGAAATTATGTCTTTTAAGCAATGGTACATGGACCTTTAGGCGTCTGACAAAAACAGTTGTCTCCAACACATTTAAGGTTAAAGCATCTCTTAGTTGATGCCTTGTCTGTGTATGCTGCATCATTATGATAAAATTTATAGAATCTAAATGGGCATTGTTTTTCATGTTACGTTATCTCAAAAATAGTATATCAAAGTGCTGCAGAAAGTTTTAACTAGATCAGCAATATATGTTTGCATTGTAAGGTCTTCCATAAATTGATAGTAGGAAGCTATCATGCTATCTTCAAACCATAATAAGAGCACCGAAGTTTAAGCTCACCTTTTTACATCCTGCAATATGAATAGATCATAAAACTGCCTGAAAATGGATTCTGATTGATCAGTATGATTCTTCATTTAAATTACTTGTGTTCAATTTGTAAAATGCCTCAGGATTGTTCATATTTTGAGATCAGTCGGAAGACTGTAGAAGTCACATTCTATTTGCTAAACTTAACCGTTTTTTCTTTTTGGAGGCTCTATTAGCTGCATTATTCTAGTCAGAGAAGTTCGGTCACTAAGGGTTTTTATGTCATTAAATTTTATTTTTGTTTTTTCCCGTCTATTGTATTTTCTTTTTATCCTGTTTGGGAATTCCTTAGCCTTCAAATTCTTTTGGAGCTACATGTAGTCATTAACGTTTTGGTTTTAGTCATTTGTAATCATCAACTATATTTAATGCAAGGTAGGTAGGACAAAACTACAAGTGGGAACACTATTTCACTTGAGAAAACACGATTGAGGTATCTGCTTTGCAATTTGAGTACCTTTATTTGAGTATCATTTTTTTGGAGCTATAAATTATGATCCTCATTTCAATCCACCCATAGTCCAACCTATGATCATGATACATGTATCTAAGTTTATATCTTATATAGCATATCGACGTCAAATCAATCAATTACCTATGAAACATTCCTTTTATTATCTTCAAATTAATGAAAT
The DNA here is from genome assembly GCF_030272615.1 of Cryptomeria japonica. Lineage (NCBI taxonomy): Eukaryota > Viridiplantae > Streptophyta > Pinopsida > Cupressales > Cupressaceae > Cryptomeria > Cryptomeria japonica. The sequence continues at coordinate 502,605,693 of NC_081407.1, read as the reverse complement.
ATACATCAATTTTTTTTAAAAAAATTTTGATAGATCATATATAATTTTTTTTTTTCAAATTCAGAAGGATTCTTTTTCCTTTTTTTGGGTATATATTTCTTATGTACTAAATATCTATTATAATGTATAAAAGATCATGATGCTTTGGTGCATTATATTTATAATGTATAAAAAGATAATGATGTCTTGGTGCATTCTAGAGGTTGGATAGCGGTTTTCGAAATTCTACTTTAGATAGATAGTTTCATTTTGAAGTAGCAGCAATCTAGTATTCCCTCTACAGAACAAGAGTATATAGTAATGTTGGGTAGCTCGATGAGATGTTCATATCATATAACGCACTGGAAAAAGAAGCACCCTATAAACCCCCTGTTGGTTGGAGATACCTTAAGATACAGATGCTATAACAAGAATGCTAGTCGACATTGGAACAAATGCCTATTTCTGCAGCGTGCCCAACATATGCAAGCTATACATTCCTCTGCCACATTCATCCATTTTATCGACACCATTGTGAAAGGAGAAGGGCAAGGTTCTTGCTCACAAATTTATAATAGCAAGTTCCAAAAAGAGGATAGCATCAATATGCTTTAATTGCCATGCAGGAAAAATCCGGGAAAATGGTTGAAACGGAGCGTGGCATCACAGTTTGTGCTGTGTAGAACGACCTTCACATTACATTTTCATAGGGTTAGATTCCGTCTTTTAACAAGCACAGGAGGTGTATAGCCCACAAATATGAATATACAGAACATGAATTTTTTTTTCGAAATTTACGAGACTTATTAGGATCATGATCCTCCTTCCCCGCTTAACTCTTGATGTAACATCTCAACCGTTCAATCTATCGACAATTGTAATACTCCAGAATGGAGCGCCCCACGAACCCAAAGTGATTACACTGAACATGTGAATAGAGCACAATCCGTTGTTGCGTCATGTTAGAAGATTCCAAGCAGTCGCACCCTATTTTATTACGAGGAAAGGAAAAGGTAAAGCTCTAGTGAGTTATATTGCCCGTTCTATTGAGGAGACGAAAGCATCCGACTGTTGTAATAATCCATAAAACAGGGTTAGACAGGATCTCGAGTCTTATTTTCTCATAAATGCGGTTACATTTCTATTAGTCACAACCTTAAAATGAACAGTTGTGATCCATCAAGAATACATTATAAATATACTATATATTATAATAGCCATTTGCTAGAATCCTAGGTTGCAGATCGACCAATAGATCGGTAAAGTTGCTCTAATGCTTTTTACAAGTTTTGATAATAATTCTAATATTTTATCACCTAATTAATGAGATGGTGAAAGATGATTCTCTCCTAGATTTTTAATTATTGAACCAATTCACTCAATATTCTCACATTCAAAACTGTTACATTATCAACTCTGTTACATTATCAAGTACTTTTGTAACTAGCTTATATATATATATATATATATATATATATATATATATAAAATACGTCGAGATATCCTTCTCAAAATTGATTAAAATAGATGTCTCAAGAAGTCTCTCTCTCTCTCTCTCTCTCTCTATATATATATATATATATATAGGGCCCTAGGGCTAGGGTTAGAGCTAGTGTTTAAATCATTGATAAGATTAGGATTTACATCATGGTTGGAGTTAGGGTTAAAGGGTTAGGGTTAGGGTTAAGTTTATGGTTAGGCTTAGGGCTTAGAGATAAGGATAAGTTTTGGGTTATGGTTGGGGTGAGGGTGATACTATGGTACCTTTTTAGGAGTGTATCCCCTCCTAAAGGATCGAGGGTTTGGAATTTCCTTCTAGAATGTAGAGACATTATTTTGGAAAAGTTAACTTGGGACATAGGAAAAGGTGATAAAGCCTTAGTTTGGGAAGATTCCTAGGGAGGCTACCCAGCTTTGGATGCTCTAATAGACAATAATCTAATTAAGGAAAGGTTAACTACCCTATGGGGAAAATATGTCAAGGATTATGTGATATTCCCAAAAGGGGACCCCACCCTGGGATGGAAGTGGAAGGCTTTGAAAGACTGTGTCCAAAACAAGATCTTATAGTGTTAAGGAAGGGTATTACTCATTAAATATGAAATTAAAGCACCCTGAAACCAATATATCGGTTAAACTCTGTTGGAGTGACCAATGCTTGCTCAAAGTGGCTATTTTCACTTGGGTAACTCTCCAAAAGAGGATTCTAATAGCAGATTGGTTCACTAAACTAGGTTTTGAGGGCCCCACAAGATTCCCTTTATGTGAAAATGAGGGAGAATTTGTCAACCATCTGCTGATTAATTGCCAATATAACAACAAATGCTGGAATTGGTTATGTAACAAAGGATAGTCAACAACTATCCATAATGATCTACTAGGCTGGTTTCAAAGGCGACCAATACTGGATAACAAAGGAATATACAATATAATATGGACTATAGCCCCATCCATCCTGATATGGGAAATTTGGAAGGAAATGAATAGGAGAATCTTCAAAGTAAATTTTTTGAATGAGGATCAATTGATTAATAAAGTAGGTTTAACCATAATGGAAGTCACAAATAGCAGGTTGTAAAAGAAGCAAGTAGTCTTAACAAAATGGGACGAAATAACCAGAAACAAATGGCAAGGATTAAAAATCCCACCTTTCATTGAAAATGGCAATGAGAAAAAGCCTGATAAAAGGGATCAAGCTAGATGGATTCCCCCTAGAAATGGATGGTATAAGCTAAACTTTGATGGAGCCTCAAGGGGCAACTCGGGAGTGTCAGGTATCAGATGTATAATTCACAATTGGAATGGAGAGGAGATAGCTAGCCTAAACAAGCCCATAGGGGTAGAATCCAACAAGATCCTAGCCCTAACATAAGGCTTGTTTTTAGCTAAGAAGTTAAATATTAGGAAATCAAAGATAGAAGGAGACTCAACCATAACAATAAATGCTCTAAGAATGGGAACTACCCCAAATTGGAAACTGAATGGCCAATTAGAGAGAACTTTATTAAAATGTTTTGAAGAATACTCCACGAACCACATCTACAGAAAAGGTAATGAGAAAGCAGATAGATTGGCAAATCAGGGAGCTAATGGGGAATTGGTTGAAAAATTACCAATTACATGTGAGAGGAATGTAGGCCTAACTAGACATGTCTTAACTTGATTGTACTTGTTTAGGTTATAAGATATTAAGATAGGAGTTTACAATTATAAACATTATTATTTATAGCATGGCGAGCAGTTGGTCATATGAGTAGGGGCCGTCAGGCTTAGAAGGGGATGCGTTTAGCAGTTGAGGAGCTGGCATACATCTCTGATAACACACCTAAGGTAAGGCGGAATACTAGCTTCATCTGGGCTAGTTGGAAGTTAATATGATAAGTTAAGTGCAAACTCCTATCACCCTTTGAAAGACCCCTCTACAGATGCCGAAGTACTTAATGATGAGGTAGCAAGGTGCAGGATTATATGCAATCATTCCTAGACATTGATTGCTATTAATAGAAGAATAATGTAGAAACTTAACCATTTGGTTATTTTCGCATTTCGGGGGTGTTTGTGAGTAGGTTCTGCTAAAACAGAGCTATGGAGTCGAATATATGTCTGCTCCCATAAGAGTATAGTAGGATGATGGCCTTTAGGGGAAGGGTTAAGAATCAAAGATGGAGCAAAATTCTAAATGAACTAGATGACCTGGCTCTTCATGCTGTAAAAGAGATTATGGGGGAAGATTCAATCAACTACGATTTTAGGTTTAGGGTAAATTGCGATATCGATGCAACCTTTGTTTCTATGCTTTTGGTTATGAAGCTCCCAAAAGAGGACGCAATTCAGGTTTGCTAAGTAGTCTTTAAAGGAGATTTGCTAAAGGGTTTAGAATTGGCGTTGCAAAGTGTCGATAGAGACCTTATGATCCCCTCCTGGAAGATTATGAGAAAAATACTCTTGAGGAAGGCTGCACCCTAGAGAAGGAGGTTGTCAAGCGCCCAATTTTGATTTTAAAGGATTCGTTGGCCTTCCAAGAGAGGAAGCCTGCTATTGCCATAAACATCGATTTCCTTCAAAAATTGGTTGAACCTGAAGCTAGCCATGGGCACCAAATGGTGGAAGGATTACATGAAGGCGAAAGGTTTTGAACCTCCCCAATATTTTTTGGATATAGAGGTGGAAAGGTTCCAATTTTTACCACTTGTGATCATCAGGGCTCGTGATCTCAGAGGCAAGTTTGAGAATACTGAGAAAACCTCAAAAAGAAAGCCAACGACTTATATGGAAAGAGCAAAAACATCTAATGAAGCTGCTAGGAGGAACCCTCCTCATGGTGTTTGCGTCTACCTGGACCAGAGTATGATGAAATAGTACTTCCCTAGTTAAGGACGATTATGTTTAAGGCCCTCTACTGTTTAGTTAGATATAGCTGAATATACAGATAAATCTAGATGTTTTAGTCACCTTCTTGTGGAATTTTCATTGTTTCCACAGTATATTACAGGGGCATATCAATATCGGTTTTATAAGTTAGCTTTTCATATAGACTTTTATTATCTGGTTAGGGCATAGTTGTCCTGAAAGGGCTTCATTTTGCTGTGTTATTTTAGAAGGGTGTTAAAACACCGATTTTGAATCTTCTTAGTATAAGCGATATCTAAGTTTTTAAGGGATTTAAAGACTGATAAATATAATACAAAAGAATATTATGGGAAACATTCTGGCTTGTATATTATTTCATGGAATGCAATCTCTACTTCATTTTATGTTTGCTTTTTAAGGTCTTGTTTAATTTAGAAAGCCATGCAATCTGGAAGGAATAAGTGGATGATCATTTTAATAGCAAAATGTTTAGAATCTACTAACAATCTTTCAGAGAGATTTCCAGACTTAAAGGAATGGTAACAGGTAACCTGCTGATGAATGAGGCATGTAACTCTTACTAATTTTTGAATTATGAAATCTATTAGAAAATTTTAGAAGCTAACAACTATTCTTGCAGAAACTCATTTTGGACTTAGAAGAAGCAATCTAGGAAATTCTCTGACTAATGGAACATGAAACTTCCACTTTCGGCTTAGGCCCTTTATTAATAATTTTTTTTTATATTACCATATGTTATTAATATATTAATAATAAAATAATAAAATATACTACATATCAGATAGTATTTGATATCTGATATGGCCAGACTAATACTGGATAATATCCGATATCTGATACCTTGTTTAGGAGAGAGAGATGAGAGAGAGAGAGAGATGGGGAGATGAAAGTATCAAAAAAGAGGGAGAATGGGGAAGGGACACTTGGGTTGGGTAAGTGATGGGGGAGAGTGGAGTCCAATATGGGAAAGGGCTCAAGGGTGTGGGCAAGGGAGAGAAATGGATGGGGAGAGCGAGAGAGAGAAGGGGAGAGGAAGAGGGGTAGGGCAAGGGGGGGAGAGTGTGAGATACGACAAGGTATTGGATATATCCGATATCTGACATCTTTCCATTTTTGTTGGCACCCAAATGAAAATTATATTTAAATATCAAATATTTGATACCTAGGCCACACAAAATAGGGCAGTGAGCCATTTTGAGCATTCCAACGGTCCCTACATTTTTTTTGCAGAAGACAATCATAGGATTTCAAAGATGCAACAACAAAATTCTACCTTTTTTTAGAATCTTTTAGGCAAATTTGTCATTTTCAATCATCTTTGTGGAGGTAACAATCATTGAAAGCAAAAACGTAAAAGAAAGCTTTCAAAAGAGAATATAAGCATATAGACAAAAAGATAGAAAAATTCATATGAAGAGAAGACAAGGTATGTCAAATATTGGTGAAGCCTCTACAAATGTTATTTCAAGTGAAAAGGAAATTAAATATGCAAATGTTGAGCAAGATATTGAAAATGAAAATGAAAATGTAGATATTGATATTAGAAATGTTGAACATGATGTTCAAATTGGGAATGAAAATGTTGAAAGTAATATTCAAAATGTTCAACATGATATTGAATTTGAAAATGAAAATGTAGGAATTGAAAGTGAAAATGTGAGAATGACATTGAAGGTGAAAATGTTGAACCAAGTGAACATTATGTAACACTAAATTACATGAGAATTGAAGACCCTTTCATGGAAGAAAGACAAATTCCAAATTCAAGACCTTCAAGAACCCTTAAATGGTTACTTGAAATTGATGAGAATATTATAAACAATTTTGAAGACGAGGTCAACACAAACCGTTCGATAGTGGCCTACACAACTTTTCAACCAATATTTTAGCAATAAGACATTGAATGAGCAATGTCATCTCTTTGTTCAACCAATATTTTCCAGTCTGGAAGCCCTCGGGTTTCAGACACCAGCACGACGTGTTGTCGTCTGTACGATCCGCAGACAGAGAAAGTCCCAGGAATAGGTCTGCGTGTGGTTCCCTGCACACAAAATCTGTCTGTCACCTGCACATTAGAACGAGGAAAATTGTTGAGGTTGTATAGGGGCTTGCCTTAGTCAGACCCCCATTTAGGTGTTTCTACTGCCACAGACAACCAATGGAAAAATAAATTGGAAAATTGGAAAGATGCAAATAGAAACTATGCTATGCTTAATGGAAGCAAACCCCTATTGCATGCATTAAATATTGAAAATTTGAGAAATAATGAATGCACCTAGATTATAGATACAAACAACAATTTAAAGGAATCATTGCATGTAAATAAAATAGATAAAAGAGAAGACAAGGTGTGAATCCAAACCCCTTGTTGAAGATATGAGCTTGACAAAGCCCGTGATAGTGTGTGTTTGTAAGAGCCACAAGATGGTTGTAGCTTGATATTGGTAGAGTGTGTGTCCAAGAACATGAAGAGAGAAGTATGATCTCAAGACTGCAATAAGAGCCAAAAGCCAAGAAACCAAGATGGAAACCCTTCAAAATGAGCTAGGAAGGGTTCTTAAACTTGGAAGAGACGTGGAGAGCCGTTATGATGAAATGCGAGCCAAAGGACACATGTCGGTCAATGTCCAGCTCTTTGTTAGATTCGAGATTCCGTCAACTTTTCGGGACGTGAGTGCGAAGCGTGGATGTCCCTACGTCACACTTACGTTCATTTTAAAAGTAAGCCCAAAGGGGGTTTCCAAGCATTTCGAGGCACTTTGTCTTTCGAGCCCAAGATGTCAAAATATTATAATTTTGATCCTAGATTTGTCATAAATGCACTAGGCGCCATACGTAAGTGTCATAAATACACCGGGTGCAATTTAGGACACTACACATCTCAAACAATATCCATGTTAAACATGTTTTTGCATTTGCTGCACTATAGGGGAATGAAGAGAGATCGGCCTACTGGTTGTCATGATGTGTACAGGGAAAGAAAAAGAAAACATAGCCGATGATAGATGATGATGGGTTCATGTATCTGTCATGCCCAAAATTTAGGGCAAAAACGGAACAAATTTTTTTTAAAAGATACTGATTTAATTAACAAGCACACTCTTGCGACAAGCGTTAACGGAAATTCCATTAATAAATTCGAGCTCATTCTGAAACGAACGAAGCATCGACAATCGGTTATATTCTAATCGCGGAATAACCTACTGGTTTAAATTTTATCTCCAAAAGATATTTAATTAATAGTTTTATTAAATTATTCATACTAAAAGTATTAGGAGAGATATTTTAATTTATCCTCCAATATGACTTTATAGTCTTTTTAATTCTTTTAAATTTCTCTTTATAATTTAACCAAAGTTAAAATCAGGATTAAATAAATATATACATATATACCTAATTGATTATGCATATATTTATATATTTAAAATTTTATTACTTATACAAAAAAAGCTCAAATTCATACATTTATGTACATATATATATAATTTCCATATGTATTTATGGAAACATATATATATGTATATTTAACTAAACTGGTAAATAATTTAATTATTATTCTAATTAACATTAACCTGCCCTAACCTCTACTCGGTTAGGGTTTTAAACCCTTTATATTATTATATATATATTTTTTTAAAACTGTTAAACTTCATGGCCAGGCCGAAGCCCTTGGCGACCATGAATTCCATTAATATTTTAATGCAGGTCACGGGGGAGAAAAAAAAGATCCGGCCGCGTGCGCGCCACTGTGTGAGCGCACAGTGGGCGCCGCGGCTCCACTGTGTGCCCACACAGTGGGCGCCGCTGGCGGCACCACTGTGTGGCCACACAGTGGCGGCCGCGGCCGTCCACTGTGTGCCCACACAGTGGAAGCCGCAAGCGGCTCCACTGTGCGTGCACACAGTGGGCGCCGCGCGGACGTCCACTGTGCGTACGCACAGAGGAGCCCGCGGGGACCCCTAAACTTCGTTTTAGATTTTTTTTAAAAAAATTAAATTTTTTTTTAAAATAAAATACATACTATTATTTATATGTATATATATATATATAAATATATATATATATATATATATATATATATATATATATTTATAAATAACTTAAATAAGCATAGTAAAAATAAAAAGATGAAATTTATTTCAATATAAATTTATATAAGGTTTTTTTTTTTTTTCGAAGAGAATTTTACATACAAAATTCTAAACTAATATAATAAAGAAGAAAGATAACATTAAGTTTAATAAAAAAATAGAATATATATATATATATATATATATATATATATATATATATATATATATATATATATATATATATATATATATATATATATATATATATATATATATATATTCATTTATAAAGCTAGCTTTTAAATCAATGTTAACAAAAATACAATTCAAGGTATTTTATAAAGCTACATTATACTTTTTCTGGAAATAAAGAAATCCATTTATATATTCTTTTTTTTAAAATAGAATATTCACTTAAAACAACTTTTTTTTTATAAAAAAAATACATAGAAATCTTTCAACAACAATAATCTTTTATTTGCCACAAGTGAAATATAATTAAAGTCAAAATGAAAAAACAAATCTTTTATTTCTTTCCATAATACAAGAAGCTTTTTGCATGCAACACAATTTAAACCCCTTTTTTTTTATAAACCAGAAGTAGAAATAACAAGCTTTTCTTCTTTTTATACATCTCTAAAATATTCTACCAAATTTACAGAATGATTTCTCTGAACAGTCACAACATTAAGATTTCAAGTCTACTATTACAAATTTCAACTTGCTTCTCCTTTCTTTTGAATTGAGGCATTTATTTACAACAACTTTAAACATACATCTGCAATTGAATTCAAATATCTTCAAATACAATCTTCTGAATATCTTTCATGAATCCTATCCTCTTTCTTCTGAATTTCCTGCATAATAGAAAACACAAAATTGACCACGGAGTGCTCACCTCCCAGCCTAGGCTAACTGGTAGCCACCCCCGAGCTCGGAGAACCAATTCCTAGACGGGTAACAAACAGGCAAACACAAAGAAACCCAAAACATACAAATATTCCAGACACATTCCCAACCTGGCTTTCACAGCACCACACTCTGGTGGTGAACATTTTCAAAGGGTGGTAGTGGACCAAATACCCTGAGGAGAATCTGCAAGTATGTAATAACAAGAAGCCACCTCATGGCACAAATAACATATCAAAATCTCAACCCCATAAATTCCTTATGCCCCCCAAAGGCATTCTAGCCTTATAACCCTCCTTATGACCCCCATTGCACAAACAGGCCATGCAGCAAGGGTCACACAAAGATCCCTTGTGATCGCTCTCTAAAGAGAGTCTCTCACTCAAGGGCTGTCACTGCTACCACCCTCAAGATCCTCTTCTCTCCCAAGAGAAAGAGAGATCTTGAGAAAACTCCCAAAACACATTCATTCAAAACCAAAAGATTTTCAAACATTCGTTTTCAAGAATACAGATTTTCTTATTCAACAACTTTCAGAAATAAACAAAAACAAGTCATTAAAAGTAAAAATGAAACCAACCTTAATCTGCCCAAAGGTTATAAAGATATCTGAAGAAGAGCTGCCCAATCCACAATCCTTTATTTTCCTTAGATCAATTTCTTTATCCCATTATTTTTCTTCCAAATTTTTTCTTCTGTCTCCAAAAATGGAGAGTGGGTGATTAACCAGCTATTCCCAAAAATCCTCCTTAAGAAGCTCACTCACTGAGTTCTCACAGGATTCTAAGAAAAATCAACAAAAAGAAGGAAGAAAGCAAAAATGCAAAAAAAAAGACTTTCCTTCCAAGAGGGAAAATCTGGATTTGATTTTCCTTCAATTTTCAATTTTCGCTCAACTCAAAAAAGCCAATTTTTAAAGCGTTAAAAAGATCATAATAAAGTAGAAACTTGCCTAAAATTACCCCTAACCCCTAGGTATACCTTATGGGCTTCAGGAAACCCTAATAAACTACCCCTAGGTGTTCATTTAACCCATCTTAAACCCCTCTGAAGTTTATTTTCGGGTCAAACATAAGTTGACCACACCAAATATTATATTCTCAAAATATCTTTTGACAACACATTATTTTATTTAAAATTAATAATAATTAACACTTTCCCATCAAGAGACAAGATAAAATATTAAAATTTAAATCCTCACATGTGTCAAGTGACACTAATAAAATACTTTTACAAAAATAAACATGAAATTGTCTCTTGAGGTTTTTACACAATAAATTTAAATAACACATAACACACATGCAGCATATACTGATACGAATAAAATACAACACAAACGGGGTGTTGTCTCTCCAAATAGACAAACCCTGGCTTTACGAACATACATAAGTCTAGGTTTGATTCTCCGTAATTTTCCATGGTCACATGGTAAATTTCCTGCGCATCTCAATTTACACATTAGTACTCCCAAATATTCATATAAAATATAATTCAATAATATAACAATGCACATCATTACTTGCATACAATTTCCATCTGCACAGATTGAATACATCTTTTGTCAAGCAAATTCACATAAGCAATTTTCATCCCAATTCACATAAACTAAACATACATCATAGTTCTATATTCAAAGTAAAGTCCTGCAAATTCATTAACGACATCTATCATTGCAATATCATTCTATCTAATAATCATGTAGTGTTCTATCACATAAAGCATGTAAGTAAAACATCAATTCATAGCAATGTTATCCAATATCCTGAAATCATATAATTTCTAAGTCTCAAAATGCATCAAAACAAAGTATCCATAGTAGTCTAAAATATAAAATCCACTGAATGTCAAACTGAGTCGAGGTGAGGCCTCACATCCTCCCCCTCTAGGCATGAACTTCCTCCTGGAGTTCATCAAAGAGGTGAGGGTACTCTGATCTCATACGTGCTGCGTCCTCCCATGAAGCCGTAACCTCATCATAACAATCCCACTGGACCCTAACCTGGTCCAGCTCTCGACCTCGAAGGGCCAATGTCCGGCGTGCCAAAATGCGAATGGGCTCCAAAGCTAGCTGCCCGTCCGACTCCACCTGCAAGGCATCCCAATCTAAAAGGTGAGACTCATCATAGATATATTTTCTCAAAACTGAAACATGAAACACATCGTGGATGCGTGACAGGCTAGGTGGCAAAGCTAAACGGTAGGCAACTGGGCCTATCCTCTCCAGAATCTCAAAAGGTCCTACAAAGCGAGGTGCGAGCTTAGAACCCTTTCCGTAGCGGATCGGACTCTTATGCGGTCGCACTCTCAAGAAAACTCTGTCTCCAACCAAGTAACTACGGTCAATCCTCTTTGCATCGGCATACTTCTTCTGTCTATCCTGAGCCTCTCTGAGACACTGCCTAATCAAATCCACCTGCTGTTCCATATCTCGAACTAACTCCGGACCAATAGCAACTCTATCCTCTATGCGATCCCAACTCAAGGGTGTCCTGCAAGGCCTGCCGTATAATGCCTGGTAGGGTGGCATTCCCAAAGAAGTGTGATGCCCATTGTTATAGGCAAACTCCACTAAGGGAAGATACTCCTCCCACCGGGTCTGATGATCCATGACGTACATACGAAGCATATCCTCTAACACCTGATTGACTCTCTCTGTCTGACCATCTGTCTCCGGGTGATAAGCTGTACTGAAATTGAGCTTTGTGCCCATAGCTGCCTGTAATGACTTCCAAAAGGTAGAAGTGAAAAGAGAATCCCTGTCAGAAATAATCTTGCGGGGTACGCCATGTAGTCTAACAATATCTCGCAAGAACACCTGTGCTACAGCAGGTGCTGAGAATGTAGTACGAACTGGTGAAAAGTGAGCTACTTTGGTCAACTTGTCAACTGTCACCAAGATAGCATCATGGCGACGAGAAGACATAGGGAGACCAATGATGAAATCCATGGATATAGTATCCCACTTCCACTCTGGTATAGCATGAGACTGAAGCAACCCACCTGGATGGCGGTGCTCCGCCTTTACCCTCTGACACTCGAGACACCGAGCTACTATCTCAGCAATGAGCTGCCGCATTCCCGGCCAATGATACAACTGCCTCAAGTCTGCATGCAACTTCTTAACCCCGGGATGTGCAGCATAAGGAGCTCTATGAGCTTCCGAGACAATAAACTCTCGCAACCCTCCGGAGGAAGGTACATAAATGCGCCCTCTATGGCGTAATAGTCCATCGGACTCCAAAGAATAATCCACATATTTCCCTTCTAGAGTGACCTGAGAACGTAATACCTGACAAACCTCTGCATAACATCCATCCTCAGATAAGTGCCGAAGTATACGGTCCCTCAAGTCTGTGCCCATGGATATGGTGCAAATCTCATGACGTCTCCTACTCAAGGCATCTGCAACTACATTTTCCTTTCCCTTGATGTAGTGAACGTCAAAGTCATATTCGCACAAAAACTCCATCCATCTCCTCTGACGTGCATTAAGGTTCGGCTGAGTGAAGATATACTGAAGACTCTGGTGATCTGAATGCAACTCAAAGTGATGTCCTAAAAGGAAGTGTCTCCACCTCACAAGTGCATGCACTACTGCCGCGAGCTCAAGGTCGTGAGTGGGATAATTAAGTTCATGAGTCTTAAGTTTCCTAGACTCGAAAGCTATGGCCCTACCACCTTGCATAAGAACTGCCCCTAAACCCTCTAAGGAAGCATCGGTACAAACCATGAAATCAGCTGAAGGATCTGGTACAACAAGGATAGGAGCGCTAGTAAGTGCCTTCTTGAGTTCCTGAAAGGCCTTCTCGCACTTCTCTGTCCACTCAAATTTCTTCCCTTTACGCTGAAGAGAGGTAATAGGGTGTGCGACTCTGGAGAAACCTTCGACAAAACGTCGGTAATATCCTGCTAAACCCATGAAACTCCTGACCTCTGTCACACTGGTAGGCGCTGGCCAATCCATAATAGCCCTAATCTTTGATGGGTCCACTGAGATCCCATCACCGGAAATAACATGTCCAAGGTACTTGACCTCAGATCGAAAGAAAGCACACTTCGATAGGCTGCCAAACAACTGGTTATCTCGCAAACACAACAATACCTGTTTCAGGTGCTCCTCATGCTCCTTCTCATTCCGAGAATATATCAATATATCATCGAGGAACACAATAACAAAACGGTCCAGAAAGGTACGGAACACCCCATTCATGAGACTCATAAAAACTGCTGGGGCATTCGTAAGTCCAAAGGGGACTACGGTAAACTCATAGTGACCATATCTAGTGCGAAAAGCGGTCTTGTGGATATCACTTTCCACTATTCTCAACTGGTGGTATCCTGACTTCAGATCTATTTTGGAAAAGACTTTGGCACCCTGAAGCTGGTCAAATAAATCATCAATTCTAGGCAAAGGATATCGGTTCTTGATGGTTACTTTATTTAGCTGCCGATAATCCATACACAATCGGAGAGATCCATCCTTCTTCTTAACGAAGATAACTGGTGCACCCCACGGGGATACGCTAGGACGGATATGACCCTTCTCAAGAAGTTCCTCAAGCTGAATTTTAAGTTCATTAAGCTCATTTGTGGTCATTCTATAAGGTGCTCTGGAAACTGGCTCGGCTCCTGGTACTAGGTCTATATGAAAATCAATCTCTCTGTGGGGAGGCATTCCCGGTAACTCTGAAGGAAATACATCTGAATATCCCTGAAGGATAGGATGGTCATCGAGCGATGTTTCCTTTTCCTCCTCTTCTCCTCTGTCACTGATAGTGATAGCAAAAAGCTGACATCCCTTCCGCATGCTCCGCTTGAGCTGCATTGCGGAGATCATCCGAAGAGACACGGGCCTCTGAATCCCGGTGATAACTATGGGCGAACCATGATCATCCTCACACTCGATCTTTTTCAGGCGGCAATCCATCTTGGCTCTGTGGGCATAAAGCCAATCCATGCCAAGTACGATTCCATAAGATCCAAGTGGAGTCACTCTAAGGTCTACTACAGTGGTGGTCTTGCCAATCTGCAACTGACATGCCCTAACTTCTGATTCCACTGACACTCTAGCCCCTGAAGCTAATTCCACTTCCCAACTGACACCCTGCCTAGTTGCCACTAGCCCGCAACGCTCCACAACCAATGGAGATATAAAGGAGTCAGTAGCTCCTGAATCAAACAAAATAGATACATTGTTACCTCTGATTATACCTGAAGATTCGATAACCGTGGCTTGATGATCGGCCTGGCGGTTGTCAACCGCTGCAAATACTCTATGGGACCTGCCCATATCACCAACTGTCGGCTCTGAAGCGGCCATCCGCTGACTCCCTACTACCTGTCCCTGAGGGCAATCCCTCGCCAAGTGCCCCATGGCTCCACAAGTAAAGCAAGCACCCCGTGCCTGGAACTGGGCACCCTGAGGCCTAGAAAATCCCTGACCTCCTGTCCTATTGGATCCGCTGTACCCACCCCTGGAGGACTGCTGAGTCCCCGCCGGCTGTGTGTACTGCCCCTGTGCTCTCTGATCACGTTTCTGTCCCTGAGTCTGCCATTGCTTGGGCTTGGAGCCCTGCGGATACTGTGGAGGCTTCTGCCTCTGGTTCTGTGGTGTCTGTTGTGGAGGAGGGGGTTTGGAGAACCCCTGAGAATTTCGGTTGTTCCCCTTCCAATGTGGTTTCTGGAATCCATAAGTCTGAGGTGCGGGATTTCGGTTCTGATACCGATCCCTATTGTCCTGTGGTCTAACCTGAATTTCCTCGGCAATCAGTGCCTTCTCTACAGCAACCCGAAGGCTCTCTGGAGCGGACATCCTAACAGGCCCGGCTATACCGGCATTCAATCCCCTGATGAAGCGGTTTACAAGAAGTTTCTCATCCTTTAGATAATCTACATATGGCAACAACTCAAAGAATTTACTCTCATACTGGGTTACTGACAAGCCTTTTTGTTGGAGATCATGAAATTCGTCTATACGACGCTGCCTGAAGTGCTCTGATAGGTACCTCTCACGGAACCTCTCGGTGAATATCTCCCAAGTGAGTGTATCAGGTACTAATCCGCATTTGTACTCTTCCTGTCTCCACCAGGTGGAGGCTGTCCCTCTCAGAAGATGAACTGCAACACGTGCTTTCAGGTTGCTCTCATAAGAACGCAACGCAAAGCACCTCTCAAGACTCAGAAGCCATGCCTCGGCCTCTACTCCATCTGTAGAACCTCCGAAGGATGGTGGTTGGAGGCGCATGACCTCTCTGATGAGATCTCCTGGATCTCGACGACCTCTCTCAAAATAAACTGGTTCCACTGCAGGAGGTGGTCCTGGCATATGCACTGACTCTGACTCATTACCACCCTGGCTCTCTACAGGAATCGGAGCTGGGCTCCTGCTCCGTTCTCTATCAACAGATCTATGACTCCTAGAGTCATGACTCCTAACCGGAGGGTTCTCTGCAGGAATCCTTTCCTGAACTATGCCAATAAGATTCTGAATGGCTGCTAGAAGGTCACGGTTAGGTTCATTTGGCTGTTCGGGAGGTGCTCCTGGGTTCTCCTCTGGAACCGATGCCTCCCTCTCTTCCTCATCGCGAGCTAGGCGCTCACGTCTAGGACCCCGTCCGCGCTTGCGAGCTTGTCGCGTCAACGGAGGCATCCTAAGAGGAAAATAATACAAAACAATTAATTTATTTCTTTTAGAATTAAATTTATTTAAATTCAAATTTCCATTAACAAAACAATTTAAAATATTCTAAGGCGAAACGTAAGTGAGTAAGGCTCCTAGTGTGGAAACCCTGCTCTGATACCAAAATGTCATGCCCAAAATTTAGGGCAAAAACGGAACAAATTTTTTTTTAAAAGATACTGATTTAATTAACAAGCACACTCTTGTGACAAGCGTTAACGGAAATTCCATTAATAAATTCGAGCTCATTCTGAAACGAACGAAGCATCGACAATCGGTTATATTCTAATCGCGGAATAACCTACTGGTTTAAATTTTATCTCCAAAAGATATTTAATTAATAGTTTTATTAAATTATTCACACTAAAAGTATTAGGAGAGATATTTTAATTTATCCTCCAATATGACTTTATAGTCTTTTTAATTCTTTTAAATTTCTCTTTATAATTTAACCAAAGTTAAAATCAGGATTAAATAAATATATACATATATACCTAATTGATTATGCATATATTTATATATTTAAAATTTTATTACTTATACAAAAAAAGCTCAAATTCATACATTTATGTACATATATATATATAATTTCCATATGTATTTATGGAAACATATATATATGTATATTTAACTAAACTGGTAAATAATTTAATTATTATTCTAATTAACATTAACCTGCCCTAACCTCTACTCGGTTAGGGTTTTAAACCCTTTATATTATTATATATATATTTTTTTAAAACTGTTAAACTTCATGGCCGGGCCGAAGCCCTTGGCGACCATGAATTCCATTAATATTTTAATGCAGGTCACGGGGGAGAAAAAAAAGATCCGGCCGCGTGCGCGCCACTGTGTGAGCGCACAGTGGGTGCCGCGGCTCCACTGTGTGCCCACACAGTGGGCGCCGCTGGCGGCACCACTGTGTGGCCACACAGTGGCGGCCGCGGCCGTCCACTGTGTGCCCACACAGTGGAAGCCGCAAGCGGCTCCACTGTGCGTGCACACAGTGGGCGCCGCGCGGACGTCCACTGTGCGTACGCACAGAGGAGCCCGCGGGGACCCCTAAACTTCGTTTTAGATTTTTTTTTTAAAAATTAAATTTTTTTTTAAAATAAAATACATACTATATATATATATATATATATATATATATATATATATATATATATATATATATATATATATATATATATTTATAAATAACTTAAATAAGCATAGTAAAAATAAAAAGATGAAATTTATTTCAATATAAATTTATATAAGGTTTTTTTTTTTTTTTCGAAGAGAATTTTACATACAAAATTCTAAACTAATATAATAAAGAAGAAAGATAACATTAAGTTTAATAAAAAAATAGAATTATATATATATATATATATATATATATATATATATATATATATATATATATATATATATATATATTCATTTATAAAGCTAGCTTTTAAATCAATGTTAACAAAAATACAATTCAAGGTATTTTATAAAGCTACATTATACTTTTTCTGGAAATAAAGAAATCCATTTATATATTCTTTTTTTTAAAATAGAATATTCACTTAAAACAACTTTTTTTTTATAAAAAAAATACATAGAAATCTTTCAACAACAATAATCTTTTATTTGCCACAAGTGAAATATAATTAAAGTCAAAATGAAAAAACAAATCTTTTATTTCTTTCCATAATACAAGAAGCTTTTTGCATGCAACACAATTTAAACCCCTTTTTTTTTATAAACCAGAAGTAGAAATAACAAGCTTTTCTTCTTTTTATACATCTCTAAAATATTCTACCAAATTTACAGAATGATTTCTCTGAACAGTCACAACATTAAGATTTCAAGTCTACTATTACAAATTTCAACTTGCTTCTCCTTTCTTTTGAATTGAGGCATTTATTTACAACAACTTTAAACATACATCTGCAACTGAATTCAAATATCTTCAAATACAATCTTCTGAATATCTTTCATGAATCCTATCCTCTTTCTTCTGAATTTCCTGCATAATAGAAAACACAAAATTGACCACGGAGTGCTCACCTCCCAGCCTAGGCTAACTGGTAGCCACCCCCGAGCTCGGAGAACCAATTCCTAGACGGGTAACAAACAGGCAAACACAAAGAAACCCAAAACATACAAATATTCCAGACACATTCCCAACCTGGCTTTCACAGCACCACACTCTGGTGGTGAACATTTTCAAAGGGTGGTAGTGGACCAAATACCCTGAGGAGAATCTGCAAGTATGTAATAACAAGAAGCCACCTCATGGCACAAATAACATATCAAAATCTCAACCCCATAAATTCCTTATGCCCCCCAAAGGCATTCTAGCCTTATAACCCTCCTTATGACCCCCATTGCACAAACAGGCCATGCAGCAAGGGTCACACAAAGATCCCTTGTGATCGCTCTCTAAAGAGAGTCTCTCACTCAAGGGCTGTCACTGCTACCACCCTCAAGATCCTCTTCTCTCCCAAGAGAAAGAGAGATCTTGAGAAAACTCCCAAAACACATTCATTCAAAACCAAAAGATTTTCAAACATTCGTTTTCAAGAATACAGATTTTCTTATTCAACAACTTTCAGAAATAAACAAAAACAAGTCATTAAAAGTAAAAATGAAACCAACCTTAATCTGCCCAAAGGTTATAAAGATATCTGAAGAAGAGCTGCCCAATCCACAATCCTTTATTTTCCTTAGATCAATTTCTTTATCCCATTATTTTTCTTCCAAATTTTTTCTTCTGTCTCCAAAAATGGAGAGTGGGTGATTAACCAGCTATTCCCAAAAATCCTCCTTAAGAAGCTCACTCACTGAGTTCTCACAGGATTCTAAGAAAAATCAACAAAAAGAAGGAAGAAAGCAAAAATGCAAAAAAAAAGACTTTCCTTCCAAGAGGGAAAATCTGGATTTGATTTTCCTTCAATTTTCAATTTTCGCTCAACTCAAAAAAGCCAATTTTTAAAGCGTTAAAAAGATCATAATAAAGTAGAAACTTGCCTAAAATTACCCCTAACCCCTAGGTATACCTTATGGGCTTCAGGAAACCCTAATAAACTACCCCTAGGTGTTCATTTAACCCATCTTAAACCCCTCTGAAGTTTATTTTCGGGTCAAACATAAGTTGACCACACCAAATATTATATTCTCAAAATATCTTTTGACAACACATTATTTTATTTAAAATTAATAATAATTAACACTTTCCCATCAAGAGACAAGATAAAATATTAAAATTTAAATCCTCACATGTGTCAAGTGACACTAATAAAATACTTTTACAAAAATAAACATGAAATTGTCTCTTGAGGTTTTTACACAATAAATTTAAATAACACATAACACACATGCAGCATATACTGATACGAATAAAATACAACACAAACGGGGTGTTGTCTCTCCAAATAGACAAACCCTGGCTTTACGAACATACATAAGTCTAGGTTTGATTCTCCGTAATTTTCCATGGTCACATGGTAAATTTCCTGCGCATCTCAATTTACACATTAGTACTCCCAAATATTCATATAAAATATAATTCAATAATATAACAATGCACATCATTACTTGCATACAATTTCCATCTGCACAGATTGAATACATCTTTTGTCAAGCAAATTCACATAAGCAATTTTCATCCCAATTCACATAAACTAAACATACATCATAGTTCTATATTCAAAGTAAAGTCCTGCAAATTCATTAACGACATCTATCATTGCAATATCATTCTATCTAATAATCATGTAGTGTTCTATCACATAAAGCATGTAAGTAAAACATCAATTCATAGCAATGTTATCCAATATCCTGAAATCATATAATTTCTAAGTCTCAAAATGCATCAAAACAAAGTATCCATAGTAGTCTAAAATATAAAATCCACTGAATGTCAAACTGAGTCGAGGTGAGGCCTCACAGTATCCTACAAGTTCAATTGTTGTTGCAAGAACTTGGATGCAAACAAACATAATTAGAAATAGTGGCATACCTGCATTTGAAGACTACGAGAGACACAAAACTATTCTCATGTATTCGCACCTTGTTATAGCTACAAATGTTAAGTTGTTGAAGTACCATGCAAGACCTAAGACAAAAAAACTATGGATAGCTAGTAGTGTTGATCATGAAGCAATACTGGCTCATACCAAATGGGGAAAGTATACAAACTTATCTCTTCATTTATTATCATGGATTTAATTTCAAAGAATGATCGTAAAACTTTTTTGTTCACGTTGTTTATGTTTCTTAACAATTCTTAAAAAATGTAAGTCTTTTTGATGGATAATAAATATTATTGCATCACCATTTTGCTTCAACATTGCGGTTACATTCGATGTAATTCATAAGGAGGTATTTTCATGGTTTAAAATATTATCTCTTCATTTATTATCATGCATTTCATTTCAAAGAATGATCATAAAACTTTTTTGTTCACATTGTTTATGTTTCTTAACAATTCTTAAAAAATGTAGGACTTTTTGATGCACAATACTATTGCATCACCATTTTGCTTCAACATTGTGGGTACATTCGATGCAATTCATAAGGAGGTATTTTCATGGTTTATAATCCAATCTCTTCATTTATTTTCACATATTTCATTTCAAAGAATGATCATAAAATTTTGTTGTTCACTTTGTTTATGTTTCTTAACAATTCTTAAAAAGTGTAGGACTTTTTGATGGACAATACTATTGCATCATTATTTTGCTTCAACTTTGTGGGTACATTCAATGTAATTCACAAGGAGGTATCTTCATGGTATATAATCCCACCTCTTTATTTATTATAATCCTACATGCATTGTTTATGTTTGTTAATAATTCTTAAGAAATGTAGGTCTTTTTGATTGACAATACTATTGCGTCAACATTTTGTTCAATATTGTGAGTACAAGCTTGGAGTAGGACATGAGGTTATGATGGTTGTACCCTGTTTTCATTTCAAAGAATGATCATAATACTATGTTGTTCATGTTGCTTATGTTGGTCTTCATTTATATGCAGGCATTGGTCTATACATGCTTGGAGTAGGACGCGAGGATATCATAGGCACATGGAGTATGATGTTGTATTTGTATATGAGTACATTGATGCAACTTTGTATTGATGATATACGATATATTTGTACATGAGTACATTGATGTAATTGCATTGACGATTTACAATATAGTTGTACATGAGTACATTATTGTAGTTGTATTGACGATATACAATTTCTTTGTACATGAGTACGTCGATGTAGTTGTATTGATGATATACAATGTATTTGTACATGAGTACATGGGTAATCAAAAGGACATGTAGTTGTAATAGTGATTATGTTTCAAAATGTAGATGTAAATTATGATGAAAAAGATGCATAGACTAACAAATCTTATGTGTATGACCCACTTATGTATGCTTATGGATGTCACATGTAAGTGTAATGGTAATTATGTGTCTAGAATATATGCAAATAATGATGATTATGATGAAAAAGACGCATAAACTAACAAATGAAAAATAATTATCATGATCATTATGGCTTCCCTAAATTCATTAGGGTTCTCCTAGGTTCATTACAACTTAATATATGCTTGTTAGTGTATATTTATCCTTTGATCCTCATTTGACAAATTTTCGCACTTAGGGCGCTTAAGGGATGGCGTTGCTACGATATGGCACTGAGCGTTTGACTGAGTTGGGGGGCATATTAGGAGCATGCCTAGCGTAAAACCACCTAAGTGAACATGTTGGAACCAATGGTTCATGCCCACGACGAACATAATGATAATTAGGCTCTGTTGCAACTTGTCATTGAATGATTGATGATTTTTTGCGTCAACTAAAAAATTGCTTCCCTATGAAAACTGCCCCGAATCTTTAAAATCAGAGATAGGCTATTGCAGAGAGGCCTCACATAACCTTGTAGGTTCATACATATAATTCAAAAGTGCCACAGATTCGGAGAAAAAACTTGACAAAGTTTGATAAATATTCATGCTTAGGGCGCTCAATAGACAATGCTACTACGGTATGGTACTGAGTGTTCGATCGAGTTGGGAGGCGAAATAGGAGCATTTCATTGAATGCCTTTGACGATTTTTGCTTCAACTAAAAAATCGCTACCCTACGAAAATCACTTTGAATCTTGAAAATTAGAGATAGGCTATTGTAGAGGGGCCGCACGTGACCCTGTAGGTTCAGATAGATCATTCAAAAGTGCCACATATTCTGAGAAATAGCCTGTCAAAGTTTGATAATTTTTTGCACTAAGGGCGCTCAAGGGACAATGCTGCTATGCTATGGCACCGAGCTTTCGATTGAGTTGGGAGGAAAAGTAGGAGCATGCTTATGGTAAAACCACCTAACTAGACGTGTTGGAACTAACAGTTTGCACCCATGATGAACATAACAAGAATTAGGCTCTGTTGCAACTTTTCATTGAATGCCTTTGATTATTTTTGTGTCAATTGAAAAATCATTGCCCTATGGATATTGTTTCGAATCTTGAAAATACAAGACATGCTATTGTCGAGGGGCCTTACATGATCTTGTAGGTTCAGATGGATCATTTGAAAGTGGCACAAATTTTGAGAAACAACTTGTCAAAGTTTGACAATTTTTTGCACTTAGGACGCTTAAGAGACGATGCTGCTATTGTATGGCACTAAGCATTCAACCGAGCTGGGAGGCAAAACAATGAGCATGCCCTATGGTAAAACTGCCTAATTGGATGTGTTGGGACTGAATATTTATGCTCACAACGAACAAAACGAGAACTAGGCTTCATTGCAACTTTTCGTTGAATCCCTCAAATGATTTTTGCGTCAACTAAAAAATCGTTGCCCTACGAAAACTGCTTAATCTTGAATATTTGAGAAAGTCTATTCAATTCAATTTTGTTTACTTGTTATTTGTCATTACTAAGAATCCGTGTTATGATTAATAGAAATACCAATATGGTCATTAAATTTGGTGAAGTTGCCCAAGGCAACCAAATTTAACACTGAAGATTTAATTGGAACAAATTATATTGAATCTCAAGATTATACAAATAACATGCTATTATTCATTATTTAACCATTGTTCATTGTTACATTCAAGATTAAAGTTTCAAAGAATGAAGCCATGCATACGAGGAACAAATTATATCGAATCTCAACTTCTATCTATCAAATTGTCGAATAATTACAAGTGTATGTTCATAGACAAAACTGACATAAATGCCAACTCAAACAAAATGTATGTCCATATATGTAAGTGCATGTTCATATATAATATATACATTCCAAATAAACATGTATGTATCCCAAAATGTGTGCAAGTACTGAAACTACAAATTAATTAAGAACACACACACACAAACACAAATCAAACTACAACACAGAATATATGAGGAAAACCCAATGTGAGAAAAAACCTCTGTGAGAATAGCTGTTGGAGTCTACTGCTCCAATCCAGCCTCACTGTAAATAAC